>NC_139926.1:4189075-4418401 GCF_963514095.1 Eutrigla gurnardus
TTTTTAATGATGTTTTATATTATTGCACTGCGTTTATTAATTCTGATCATTTTTGACTGCTGAACTGTCTGTGGTTAAATAGTACGTGTGTTGAATAGTAAACAGAAGTGTATAATTTGCTTGTGTGGTTTCACTACGTTTAGTGTCTACAACACTCTCAATTTAAATTAAGAGTTCTATATGTTTTTATGTTATTTAGTGGCATTACATTTAATGAAATAATTTATATATCAGTGTGTGAAGTAAAAGAGGAATTACAGGTCACTTACTTTTACATGACGTCCTCTGCGTCCTGAATGAATCCTCCATCACACACTAACAGACCAACCTGCCTTTGGGCTTCCTTATGTCAGAGAGAGAGAGAGAGAGAGAGAGAGAGAGGAGAGAGAGAGAGAGAGAGAGAGAGAGAGAGAGAGAGAGAGAGAGGTCTGTCTCCACCTAGTGGCCACAACCCACATCAGCCACCTTACTGCACCCCGCTGCAGCACTAAAACTGTCCTGAACCACAAAGCAGGATTTGGGGGTTTGTGAGGTTTACTTCTGGTTTTCAGTCCTACGAAGGCGGGTCCACATCTCAGGTTAGATCACCATGACAACCATTGCAGGGTATGTCTGAGATAAGATTAATTCAATGGAATTCACAAATGTAGCTATAGTTTGGTAGCTATGACTCAGTTGCTTTTAGCTTGGATTATGCATTTGATGTCTTCATATTTGTCTAGTGATGTCCAAATGAAGCTTCGTGAAGCATTTTCTTTATTTTCTGAGACCAATAGATGGCGCTCTCTGTTCAACAAAGGTTTGAAGGTCGATATATTTCCATTGCTTTCAACCCTTTGTTGAACAGAGAGCGCCATCTATTGGGCTCAGAAAATAAAGAAAATGCTTCACGAAGCTTCATTTGGACATCACTATATTTGTCTGAAATTATAGTTTGCACTTTGTTTTATAATATAGCATTTTGACTGCAGATCTGTCTCTCCTGGTATTACAGTTGTTAGGGTTAGTTGAGCCAGATAACCAAAAGATACCCTGGGTATCTTGAACTCGCTTCATTCAATCATTGTGGGTGGAGAGATCATTAAAAATTATCCAAATTTAATAAGTGTAAACACTCTTCTCAACAACTGCACTCACAGAATCTGATGGGTGACATAAGTCAGTGTAACATGGGGGGGAATGTGATAAACGAGCTAAATTTATTTGCTTTTTTTATGAACTCTAGCACCTTATTTATGATAAAAAAAATACATGTATTAATAATTTAAAATATACCAAAAAAACAGTTGATTTTGCTGACAGATTTTGCTGAAAAGCAGTGAAAATGTGCCTTATGTTACCAAACAAAGGAATCTGAAGCCTCAGTTCGGTAAAGTTGGAAATATATTCACAGATTCAAACTTCAGGGATCAATAAATCAAATGTGAAACACAAATGATGCCTCTGTCCAACCGTTATATCATACACTATGAGCTACATGGACCAAAACCCATATTTTTTACAAAAATAAGCCGTCCTCCGAGCTGGACGGAGAACATTGATCTCTTTGCGCAGCCGGCAGCCGGGCTGGTGCAAGGACCGTCTACAAATCACAAGACAAGAGCAAGACGCTGAAAACAAAATCAATAACTCCACTGTTATACAGTACAAGGACTCCAAAATCACTACACACATCAAGGGTCTCCTTACGGTCATACTACAATTTTATAAAATGTGCCTTTTTATAATTTTGGTGATTTTTTATTGGTATAAATCAATATCTATCTATCTTCCTATATTAATCAATAACTCCACTGTTGTACAGTACAAACTTCAAAATCACTACACACACCAAGGGTCTCCTTGAGGGTCAGGGTGGCCGGTGTGGGGTGAAAGAGGTTAGAACCCGCTTGCGGCTATATTTATTATTGTTATTATTATTATTATTATTAGGAGTGAATGTTAGAGAGAGAGATTAGACGGAAATTAAGAGAGAAAGACAGAAATTAAAATAACAAATTCGACAGGCTACATGTCCAAGACGCATCATAACGTCCTCTTATGAGGGTCAGGTGGTCGATATGGTTTTATGCTAAGTATTTTTTTTAAAATAATGACGAGCACTCGATTGGAGGGAGCGGAGGAGCTCGGTGGTACAGAGGGAGTGTTGAAAACATTCGAAATTTGACTGACTTGTCGACTGCAGCTTTAATTGATCCCTTTTCTTTGTGTGTGTTTGTGTGTGTGTGTGTGTGTGTGTGTGTGTGTGTGTGTGAAAATTGATGTGATTTGACTGGCCTAGTTCTGGTTTGGGTCTGAGAATTATGACCGGGGTGAGCTTGGGCTCCACCAGGGCCAAATGATAGGTCCGCAGGACACTAATAATTGATCTGAAAGTGGGGTTGGTTATGGGGACCCTGAGCAGTTGCTCAGGTCATGCTTTGCTCATGATCACCTTGAGAACTGCCAATAAATTATTCAAATGAGATTGTGATCATTTTCTGGCCAATCATGAGCAAGCTCCAATTAAGCTCTATCTGGAGAGACCATGCCATAAGGAGAGCAGAAGAGAAGGGAAGAGACACCTATTTTTCATTAAGTTTGATTGGGAAAATTCCTCTTCAGTCCCTTTCCAAGGATGTGTAAGTTGTGTTTTTTTATTGTCCTTTCATTGTTGTTACTGTATTTCAGATGTGTTTCCATGTTCAGACCCAGAAATGTAGCCTTGAGTTGAGCTGATTCACAATACAAATCCACAGCACCTTCAAATAACATTATACACATAGCTTAATATTACTGTCAGACAAGGGAGTAGGTTTGATTTTGAGATTGGTGGGGACACAAAAGTGCTCCAAGGCAGCACTCATGAAAGTTGACGTTTTTTTGCATTAGCAATCATAATTTCACGTCATGAAAATGTTATAGGTTAGATTACTTAATATTAATTAATTATATTTTATAATTATAAAACCACATGATCATCTAGAATCTGAGGTTTTATTGTATTTCCACCACAAATTTTCTTTATTTGTGTTTTTAAACCATTGCTCTCTTCTACACAAATACATGAAAATAAGAATTAAAATCTTTGGCTCTAAATATTCTCTTTTATTCAATATCTGTATTGTTGAGCCTCTACCTATACACCCTTGAAGTAACTTAAACTTTGACTCCTAAAGAAGTCTCTTATATCCACTTTTCTTTTCTTTGACATCCTTCAAATCCACACGCATGCACACACGTACACGCACACAAACAGACACAAACACAAATGTAAATGAGACCACTGATATTAAAATCCATCTAGCTGACATGACCCTGGAAAAACAAATGCCGAACATGTTGACAACTTGCACTTGCAGTTGCAGATAACATGCACTGCCTCTCGTCCGGTCCAACTAGCAGGTTGCAGGTAGTTTTAACAAGCAAGAGTGACAGTGGGGGCAGCCAATCACATGTAAGTTAGCGAGAAACCGGCAGCCTATCAGGGAGCGGTATTTAGGTTAGAGGCGGGACTTCTAGCAGAGACCGACATAACCCTTTGTGTGCCATAATCATTGACTAAACACTACGGACAGTGGTTGTATTGATAGTGACTACACAGTAGCGGCTGAATATTGGTAGGGACGTGTCCCTAGCGTCCCTACCCAATTCTACGCCCTTGCTGTCAGATACCGTTTAATGAATAAGTAGGCTATGAACGGAAGCTCACACGCTTATCTTGATACACAGCCTCCTGAGGTCGGCTCACACGCTGGCGCGTTTGTGCATTTAGGCAGGTTGCATCAGTCATTACGCTGTAAGTCACCCACCAGACGGAGCTGTAACAAAATTTAGGCATAGAAAATGGGGACCTAAGGAGCCCCTCTGGTGACATGGTAAAAAAAAAAATTAATTGTGGCCACAATATAGCTATAACGTGCACACGAAATACATTAGTGGCCACAAAATAAGTATAACGTGCGCACGAAATACTATAATACCTTCTCTCAAAACTGCAATAGCCTACGTACGGAGCCCCGTACCTACGTGATGTCCTTAAAGGGATAGTTCAGAATTTTGGACATAAGACCTATTTTCCAAGTGAGCCGTTCTAGCTAGCATGGCATTAAAAACAGTCTTGCCCACTCCACAGTGCACCCGAGGCAAATCCATTGTAACGGCAGACTATCGATGTACATATGTGTTGATAGAATGTTTGAAATAAAACCAACCTTGCATTTTTAAGGATTTTTGTCTCGGCAGCGTGTCATACTTCCTAGTAGGCTATGGCAGCGGCAGACTGATATCACCTAGCACTTATAAGTTACCGGTTCTATAATAGTTTGTTTACCTGCTGTCATTGCTACAGACGCAGAGTAGCCTGCAGTGCTAGTTTCTACAATCTCACAGAAATGGACACTTTTGGAGAATATACTGAAACTTTTGAAGACTCTGATGAGGAGTTTTTTTCCACCCAAACCCAACCATACCTGTACGAGCCTGAATATACAGAGGAAGAATTGCGCGAGAGGGATGCTCAAAGGGCAGAACGCAAGCGTCTGTGGAGACCGAGATAGCACCCGCTGGAGCTGAGAACCGGGACGAACAAACGGAGACTGGTGGTGCCAGGAAGGAATCCCCCGCAACGCCTCCGCGGGTTTACGGGTCTACGGACGGAGCAGAGGTCCGGGTTCGTGGTGCGTAATTGTGTGGGTTCGCGTGGCCATGGGCTGCCCGGTGTTTGCGTGAGGTCCAAGCACTTTTCACCCAGGTCTGAGGGCATGAGTCCCGACAATTCGTCCCGGTTCGATTGCCTATTTACGGGCAGTATTTCGGGCGGCGCGTCTTAGAGTTTTGAGAAACCAGTTCCTCAAAAAATTGATGATTCATGCGATGCAAGGTTAATTTTGTTTCAAATATTATTCTATCAACACAGATATGTACATCGACAGTCTAGTGTTCTAATTGATTTGCCTCGGGTGCACTGTGGAGTGGGCAAGACTGTTTTTAATGCCTGTCTAGCTAGAACCATTGACTTGCGCTAGCCATGTTGCTACACGTTGTTTTGTTGTGCTAATATGTAGCCGTAAACTCATTTGTGTCTGTAGGAGCTGCAGCCCTGCACACAGGTCAGGACACTTTTCAAGTAGAGCTGAGGGGTGTAGGCATACTGCTAAGCGAGGTATGACAAGCATAAAACCAGAGTTTTATGTGTAACGAAGGTGTGTCTCTTTTCTTGTAAATTAGAAATACAGGCATTGAGAGCGCACCGAGTGGTAAAATAAATATATTAATTTACACTTTAATACAGTGACTGTATTTGCAGCAATGGTGTTGCTTTTTGCAATATAATAATAATAGCACGGACATAGGGCAATATGTGATTTGGAATTATAGATCCAGAATCTGGAAAATGTACTACTTGTTAATTAATTTTGTTTTCCTGTGGTTTAGAGGTCAAGTATGGATCCTCGGCTGCGAGAATTTTTGATGGAGCGCAAACTTGAAGAAGATGTGATCCAGAAACTTGAAGATGAGAATGTAAGCCACTGCAGCTGCTGTCTGTGTGTGTGTGTGTGTGTGTGTGTGTATTTTTCCAAACAGAAGATTAATATTATTTACTGAAAGTTTGTGTAGAACATGGTCACACCAGAACAGATAGGCTCAATGCAGAAATTCAGATGCTCACTCTAAAAAATGTTATATGTTTTAATGTAATCAAATACATCAACTGTGTTTACAGAATAATTTGAAATAATTCTTGGTCATCTTAAGCTGGAAAAATATGTGCATCATTACCAAAAGTAAATGTTATCAAAAGTAGGCTGCATAAAATGAAAAACTAATGATGTGAATAACTACACCCTTATACCACCATTGGCATTCTATTTTATGCATTTGTATGTATTAATTATTTTTTTTATTGACTAATTCATTTATTTATCTTGTATTTTTTTTAGATTGATGAAACTGTCATTCCGTTAATAAAAGACAGTGACCTGGCAAAGTACATCACCAAAGCTGGAGATATAGGGCCCTAGTTTCGTGGCGCAGCGCAGGGCGGCGCAGGGTCTCTCTCTCTCCTGTTTTTTATAATATCGGCATTGTTATTATTATTATACGCGCGCACAGCGCGTGGTGGGAGCGGCGGCGCTGCTTCTGTCATCGGGTTGTCAAGTGACGGAACTTGCACTGAACCTCCCCTAACGCATTAAAGGTGAGGAGAGGAGATCATTTGATTGGTGAAGATCTGAATCGGCTGTATTAATCCCAGTCCACGCCTCGTCTCCTCCTCGTCTCCCACTCACGCCTTCTTCTCCTCCCTCTTTCCCACTTGCACCGGTGGGCGAGACGGGAGGTGTGCCTGCGCGAGCCTGCGCGGTGCACGAAACTTGCAAAGTCCAGGCGGACACACCCCGTCGGCGCGGTGCAGGTGCGCTGAGAGCTGACTGCGCCTGGTCTACGAAACTAGGGCCCAGAGTCTCCACCAGTGGCGCTGCCAGGATTCAATTTCAATGTACGCACAGAAACGGCAAATACAACAACAAATGGAAAAAATACTTTTTTAAGACAAAATCGAATGTTTTCAGTATCAGTGAAATCAGTAGTGTATATCATGGTGATAGGCCCCGGTGCAAATATTTTTTTTGTGCCCTCCATCCCCGCCCTAAACACAAGCGCACGCTTGTGAGCACTCCACGCACGCACACACACGTTTGGACACACACGCACAGTACGATATGATAACTCTCCCGGCCCGGGGAGAGAGACATGCATCGGCTCGGCCCACAGTGCTCGGCAGCAGAGAGGTGACGAGACTAGAGCCGAGCTATATTGTGAAGTGGAGAGGGACCAACACACGCTATGCGCTATTGCGCACACACGCGCGATCGTCCTCTCAAATGCGGCTGCGTCTCTCCAGGTCACTGTGTGAGCGAAAGAAAAGCTCTGACTTGCTTGGGCAGACGTTGTTTGGTGTCACCCGCTGAAATTTAAATATCTAGCCCACCTTCAAAAAAAAGTATGCACAGTGCGTACAGGATTCCGGCTGGTGGTGCCACTGGTCTCCATTGTGGCCTTCTGCAGACAAGCAACACTGTCACAAAATTCACCATCCACGAAATAGTCCATACTCTCAAGGCTACAACAAACACTGTCTGGAGCTGAGGGGATGCCTCCAAAAAAGAGATCATCTAACTGGGCAGAAAATACAAATGCCAAACGGAAAGTGAGACGAATTGAGGTTGGCTGGATGGATTTTGATGAGGAGAAGGAGAGGTACAAACAGGTGAAGTCTGTAAGTGGCAGAGGCACAAGGCATCTCTCTATTGTCAAAGACGAAACAGTGGCAAATATCAAACTTATGGCTGAAAATCTTTTTTTCCCCAAAGGCCTTTAAAAAAAAAAAAAAGTCTTTCACACTATTCAACTCATATTGAGAGCTCACAGATGCATGTCGATGTGTCCAATACAGTAGACGAGTTGTATAATCAAAGCAAGGTCAAAATTCTGCGACTTTATCTGTGCACCAAAAAGAAAACAGGACAGCAGCCCTCAGGAGTGGAGGGTGATCACGCAATAAGCCAGCCCTCAGTGGTAGATCTCTAGGCTGGGTGAACCCTGCCTGAACTTCCGGGAAATTTGGATTTCGCTCGGCAGTTTAGGCTGGACACCCTCAGGCTTACTTTCGCTGTTACATTGCCAGAATCTTTGGCTCCAATCAGAAACGGCCATTCTCTCCTGGCACGCTATTGGCCGGTGACGTGACGATGACGAAACATAATGGGCATCGTTCATTTGAACGATGCCCATTGATCCCGCCTCTTGAGCAGTAGAAACAAAGCGCAGCTTCCCGGCCATTCTCTCCTGGCACGCTATTGGCCGGTGACGTGACGATGACGAAACACAATGGGCATCGTTCATTTGAACGATGCCCATTGATCCCGCCTCTTGAGCAGTAGAAACAAAGCGCAGCTTCCCCAGACTAATGTTCAATCTTAAAAGATTGACCTTAGTATGGTGAAAACCAGACTAGTAGATCTCACTAACAATGAACAGAATCAGGCCGGTGAGGATCTGTTGGTGGAAAACAAAAATTCAGAATCACCAAACCACTATGGAATTAATGATGGAGCTTGATATTTGGAAATGAACGACACATTACCATGGGATGGTCTGCTAACTGTGGGCGAAAGCGAAGATTCTGATGTAGTTTTTATTATTAGTGGGGATGACAGGCTGGATGTAAGTGTGGATGAACCAAACCTTGAAGCACTCTTTCCAGAAAAAGAGGATGATGCACCTCATCAAACAGTGGATCTGTAGCTGGTGCTTGCAGGGGAGGCCAATGTTCTAGACCAAGCACTTCCTGAACCACAATCTTGTCCTGTAACGCTAATTGTAAGAAGAGGTCACTGTCTCACTGACTTGATCAGTGCCTTCAAGGACCCAAACATTATTGCATCTGAGGTCAACATCAAAATGCGTTTACCAAATGGAGAGCTTGAACTGGGGGAAGGAAGTGGTGTTTTGCGAGACTGCCTGACAGAATTTTGGATGGATTTCTATGACAGCTGCACACTGGGAGTTGAGGTGAAAGTCCCCTTCATCAGGCATGACTTTCAGTGTGAAGAATGGCAGGCTGTAGCTAGAGTGTTTGTAGTAGGGTGGAAACAAGCTGGTTACTTCCCAGTGAAGCTTGCAATACCATTTCCGGAAGAGGTGCTGTATGGCTCGACAACCAGTAGTTTCAAGGATTCCTTTTTGCTGTACATATCACAAGAAGAAAGATCTGTCCTCCTGAAGGCTTTGGAGGACTTTAATTCAGTGGACACAGATGAATTGCTGGATGTACTCGATGCACATGAATGCAAGCAAGTCCCTACCAAGGACACACTGCTCCCTGTTTTGGCACAGATTGGACACAAAGTAATCATTCAGGCCCCAATGTTTGTAATTAAGTGCTGGCGTCCTGTTGTGGGTTCTGTAGCTGGTTTACTACCACCAGAAGGACTGCATCATTTCATTGCACACAAAAAACCAACTGCAAAAACAGTGAAGGAGCTTCTAAACTTTCCAGAGGAGATGACAACAGCCCAGTCAACAGTTTCTCGTTACCTGAAAAGGTACATTGGGGAAATTGATTTCAACAATCTACAGCTTTTCCTGCGGTTCTGTACAGGATCCGATCTCTTGGATAAGGCCATACTCATTGAGTTCATAGAAACCACAGATTTCCTCCGCAGACCACAATCCCACACATGTGGATGTGTACTAAAGCTGCCTATTGGTTACTACAGCTATCCAGATTTTCGCAGTGAATTTAACAGCATTCTCACAAGCTCAATGTGGGTAATGGATGTGGTGTAGGTAACAATACAAACAATAACATGAAGGATGTGACAGCTCCTTGCTAGACTGGATGGTTTTGTTATCTTAACTTTGTAGCCCGTTGTGCCTTTTGTATGTGCGACATTTTATTTCATCTGCTTTTAAAGTGGTTGCTTTGTTCTTTCCCAATCAAATGCTAAGCTTAAAGGGATAATTTGGGTTTTTTGAAGTGGAGTTGTATGAGGTAAGTATGCTTAGTCAGTGTATTACCTGTAGTAGACAGCACTCAGCACTCTCCGAGTTTGCAGAAACAGAGGGGAGGGCTGGGACAGAAGCAGAGCAATACATTGCTGGGGACTCATATTCCAAATACAGCGAACAGTTACAGTTCTACAAACTGGGAGAGTGCTGAGCGCTGTCTACTGCAGGTACACTGACTAGGCATAAGTACAGCTCCACTTCAAATACCAAAATCCAATTGATTGAGCATGTTTTATATTATTATTATTACAATTTTTGTAGCAACCCCAGTAGAAACAAGAATGTGAGCCTTGGCTGATGTTTCAAAGTTGTTTAAAAATAAATTAGTCGTTTGCAGAAGTTGTTTACACTTTAAAGAAATTTAAATAATATTATTTTGTAACTATCAGTATGATGCTGGCTGGAGGTTTGAAAACTGTTCTTATGTACAAAATACAACCTGTTCTGTTTTTGACTATGGTGTGTTTTGAAAAAGACCAGTAAACCATTCAAGTTTGTACAAAATGTTGATGTCCTCTCTGTTATATTCTATACATCTTTACACTTGAACATTTCTAATGACACCACCCATAGTTATTTTACACCTCACTCTCTAGTGTTATATGTGTGCTGTGATTTGTTATGAAAGACACAGTTCTTTATCAAACATTGGATTGTTTTAATCTCTTCCACAAAAACAAAAACAGAGGCTCAGGAAACATACGGAGCATTGATGATACAAACCATTATAATAATACACTATACAGTAGCCTACTTGAGGGGTATTCCACCAAACTCGCTAATTAAAGCGGCGCTTACCTGGTTAAGCCTGGTTAGAACTAACGCCAACTTCCACTTGCGGCTAAACCCATTCCATTAACACATTTCGAGCGCCTTGTTGAGGCTAATTCAAGCCAGGTTAACGTTGTCGTGTGTTACACCGTTCACGGGATATTAAGCCAGACCAGAACCGTGAATGTCGAATCATCGAGAAAATGGCAGAAAAGACCAGAGCAAAAAATATTGATGGAACTGTACGAGGAATACAAACCCATCATAACCGAAAAAGGGAATACTGTAGTGATAAATAAAAATCGCAAGGCTGCTTGGGCAAGAATTGCCGAGCGATTAATATCAGGTTAAATACGGAAGTACCGTTAAGAGTAACATGTTCTAATATACCACTGACCACTGCATCTCGACAGTGAGAATAGGTTAGAGGTAACGCGCAGGCTTGGCACGCAGTCGGCCACGGTTCAATTCCCGACTATGGAAGTTTGTAAAATGTCTTTCTTTGGCCGGAACTCTCTCTCTCGCTCTCTCTCTTTTTTTTAGATAGGCCTAGTAAATGCATCTACATTGACCAACACATTTATCTCAACAATTCAATGAACACATTCAATGAACCTATTAATGAACTCACCTGAAAGGAATTTATGTGGCTGAAAATTGCATGCAGCAATGCCTTTGTCATTGGGATGTATAACATGCTATTAATAATAACATCTTTATGCCTATCATGTTTTTGCAAGTTATATTTGGGTCTGGGGAAATTGTATGACATATTTATCATAGTTAAGGTAAAATGTTGGTCTAATTCTCTGATCTAAAGACAATTATACAAGCACAAAAACAAAAAAAACACATGAGATGTCCTCGCCGGGATGTGAACCTGGGATGCCCACATTCGGGGGCGGGTGCATCACCACTCACCCAACTGGGGGCTTTAGATGAAGATATGGCCAGTCGGTCTTAAACAAAATAAACGATTTATTCATATTTTTTTAATTGCAAGCATGTATTCTTAGACGCTTGATGAAAATATAGTCTGTTTGTACTTCATATATGTAATTTTTGGTAATTTTTGGTCTTTCACGTGACGAAATCACGAGGACTAGGCTTGGCGGAACCTTCTGCTGGTACAGTTGTTTCCGACAGACGGCCTTCTCTGAAACCCCCGCTAAAGTAAGCCTGATGGTTAGCCTGCCCCGGAGCAGGCTAGTTTGGTCGGATAAACTCCCATGGTTACTTAGCGGAGAGTGCCTCAAGTCACGTTGATGGAACGCAACTCTCGCTAAAGGTAGCGAGGCTTATCGAAATTAGCCCGGCTTTGCGCTTAGCGAGATTGATGGAATCCCCCTTTGGTCTTCTTGTCTAATTGATCATAACATTAGATGTATGCAGGGCTGGACTGGGACCAAAAATCGGCCCGGGCATTTTTTTAGCCGAGACCGGCCCACCAGGTATCGATGGAAAGACAATGAAGCCTATGAATGAAAACAATTTTTTTTGTGACAATGCTTGTACACTGTCGGGCATCGCCCCTCGGCTGTAATTGGTCCAGCCCAGAATCAATCATGACTAAGGGGCCGATCTACCAGTTTTGTGTACCAATAGCAGTGTTTCCCACAGGATTCTATCGTGGGGGGCTTGTGATCTTGTAGGGGGGTCCGGGGGCATGCCCCCCCGGGAGAACATTTTTAATAGATTTAATTTTAATGCATCAATTTGGTGAATTTTGAGAACCAAAATATGACATAAATTACTGACCAATTTCTTACAAACTGCTGCTA
Source organism: Eutrigla gurnardus (assembly GCF_963514095.1). Classification (NCBI taxonomy): domain Eukaryota; kingdom Metazoa; phylum Chordata; class Actinopteri; order Perciformes; family Triglidae; genus Eutrigla; species Eutrigla gurnardus. The sequence continues at coordinate 4,201,180 of NC_139926.1, forward strand.
CTAATACAAAATGTTGACATACTAAATGGGGTTGAGGAGTTTAAGCATTCAAGAAAAGATGAAAAGAAAAATTACTAAAACACAGTGCTGAGCCTTCCAGGGTTCCCCAATTAGTTTTCACTGAGGGCCAAATTATGTCCAGGTTGGTTGTAGTAGCAGATAGTAGTAGTAGTCATAGCCTGTGTTGAGGGACAGATAAAAATGTACGCTTGAAAGAAAATAAGTCCAATATCAACGATTTATTTATTTGAATGCCCCTGGAGAATATTTTGATCAACAACAAAAAACAACAGCACTTCAGCAAGTGGCGCACAAGAGGAAAACAATATTGTATAACAGTAGCGTTAATGGTTTTTGTTTGCAGCGTCTTGCTTTTGTCTTGTAATTTGCAGACGGTCCCTGCGCACTCGCCCGGCTGCCGGCTGCGCATATAGATCAATGTTCTCCGTTCAGCTCGGAGGACAGCTGATTTTTGTAAAAAATCTGTGTTTTGGTGCTTGTAGCTCGTAGTCTTTGATACTACGGTGGGAAAGAGGCATCATTTGTGTTTGAAAACGTTTCACTTCAGATGTATTGATCCCGAATCTGTGAATATATTTTCAACTTTACCGACTCTTTATTTCACCTTATGGCAGGTTATTAGTTAGTCACTGGGTCCGCACGGCCCGGATTTGCTCTTGCGGGCCGGATTTGGCCCGCGGGCCACTAATTGGGGATGGCTGCTTTATACTATTAGTTTATTATGACTATTATTATTATTAATATAAGTGGGTGACTATTCCTCAGCCTTCCTTGGTGTTTTGGTTTTGACATACGCGCACGCACTGTCAAACTCGCGCAGCTAAGGGGGGTCGGCGGGGGGGACGCCTTGCCATGGCGACGGGGGAAAACAGAACGTTGATGAACCAAACCAGCCGCGAGGATTTCCCCTCATGCATGGGCCGAGGGCCGTCAACATGACATCGTGGGCCGCCGGTCAGTTTTTTTTTTTTTTTTTTTTTGAAAAAAAACAAAAAAAAACGGGGGAGGCCATCGGCCCTCGAGGGAACTCGGCCCACCGGGAAAATGCCCGGTATGCCAGATTGCCAGTCCAGCCCTGGATGTATGATATCATTGCCAGTCTGTGTGGTTGCTGTCCAGGGTGCTATTGTCCTTGTTAAAGATGGATATAAGGATGGATATTTTTTTGTGCTACCATTTAGGTGATGCAATAAGAGATCAGTTTATTTTTGTTTGAACTTTATCCTAAAGCAAAACACCAAAAATATGTAACAACCAAACCTTGTTATGAACAACTTTTGAAGCCTTTACAGTTTGACAAGTTTAATATTAATTGAAGGATAATAACTCTAGCCCAAAAAGATTAATTTTGTGTAACTTGTACAACTATTTGAGTCAAACATTTCAAATTTTCTAGCTAACAATAGCTCTCAATACTTAATGAGTTAATTTACTGACAGATTGCTAAAACTGAAAACAGTATGTTACACAGTCTTTTCTGATTATTTTGGTTTAAACAAAGACACAAGATAACCACACAAACATGAAAAGTAATATGTACATTATGCTGTAAAACATGTACTAAAGTACCAAATGTACTACACGATTTGTATGCTTGTGTCCATTTGAATAGCCTCAAATAACTGTGGACGGACCGTGTCCCTCAGATTAAAATACAAATCAAGTGCCTGGGACATGGTAGATGGGAACTCAAAGCTTGATTCCTCCATTATTATTGTGCACAAATCAAACACGTCCACATCACATGGGACTGAACTGACAAATGTGCAGCTGTCTTTACATGTGGTCGAATCTTCAGTCAGTGGAACAAGACAGTCTTCTGCACCCCAAAGGTGAGGGGCCATTAACATGACATCAGGTATCCCACTGGGCACGTTGGTGTTCTTAGAGGGCCTTATACGGTGACCATTCCAAACACCCCGGATGTCATTAAAAAACCTCCTGTTGAAGAAACAAGGACAATTAAGTCACAGCTGGCATACAGTGCATTTTCAAACAGTGATAAGGGCATATAATAAGTGAAATACAGTCCTCTTTATTCTCTGCCTTTCCAGTGGGTAAGAAAAACAAAAGGTTGTGATAAGCAAATAAAAGTAGCTTAAATGACATTGTGATGTGTCTTATTTCCACAACAGTCTAAATAATCAATACATCACACACACACACACACACACACACACACACACACACACATTAAATACACAAACTCACAGTGGCTTAAATCTCTAAGATTACATGAAGGTAATGTAGAGTTGATGGTACAGTTTCTGTGTTTCTTGCTGTGATCATAATATAGGCAATTTACCTGAATGATTGGCATGAAACAGAACCGTGACAGAACTTTGTCAATGAAATCCCCAGCAAAGAATCCCTCATCCTTCAGTTCTGCCAGAAGCGTGATCCAGGGTTCGATTCCTTCTTTTCTCATCACTCCCCACCAGCTCTCAATTCTCTGGTTCGCGGTACTTGCTCCTGTGATGTAGCTTCTCTCTGCTGCTCTGTCATCCACGTCATTTCTCCGTAAATACCGCTGAAGGTCTCTGACCACCACGTTCTCAGTGCCCATGTCAGTTCGCACGAGCCTCTGGCAGCCCCCACAGCGCTCCACTGCTTCCACAAAGTACCCGCCGATAACTTTCGGGTCGCTGTTAGTGAGGGCGGCCCGCAGCCAAATGATGTTGCGTGAGAACCCGTCGATGCAGCCATTAATGCATATCCCATATGGCTTCAGTTTGTCATATGAGTCTATGTGCCACACAAAGTTAGGTCCCTGAGCAAAATATTGCCTCCTTCTGAGACGTCTGGTCTGGCGAACTTGGGAACCGATGGGGTCCAGTAGAGAGAGGAGGATCCTGACGTCTTCTTTTCTCATAGAAATACCGTGTTGTTTACACTTTGTAAACATCCACCGGTAGCCGTGATCCTTTCCAGGGCCTTGCAGTTGGTCAACAATGAAATCTATCCCATCCAAGTCGTACCTTTGCCGGTAAAGCAACTTGGCTCTCAATATCCGGTTTAAATGTCTCTCGGTAATGATGGTTCCTTAATGCCAGGCTTTTCAGAATGTCTCTGTAGCTCATTCCCAGCCTAAAATAAAATTCAATCATACAGTCCCTGTCCATCATGTAGCTTTAGCCCCTCCAATGCCACTTAGACCTTAGAGAAGGTGCGCTCGTTTGCTTACCCAGCTGTCCAGGAATTACATTAATATTATTTATTAGTATTTCCTGCGCACGTTATACTTATTTCGTGGCCACAAATTAGTATTTCGTGGCCACGAATTAGTATTTCGTGCGCACATTATAGCTATATTGTGGCCACAATTAATTTTTTTTTTGACCATGTCACCAGAGGGGCTCCGTAGGACCAGACTTCACCTCACTTTTTTTTTACATTCATAGTGAATCACATGGTTATGTTAATTGTTATATGTTAAGTTAGGTTCATTCAAATTGACAACTACATGTTTTCTTAACTTAGACACATTTTATTATTATTAGGCTATTATTATAATTATTATTATCTGTAATTTAATTTCTCGATAAAAAAAAATATATTTGCCTGTCCCTCTTTCCCTAGGTTTTAAATTAAAAAAAAATGGGAACAGTGAAAAGTGGAAGGAAAGCCCAGAGAAAAGACTTTGAGAATTGAAGAAAAGAATTGAAGGAGGACTGCAAGCTCTGTTGAGAACCCTGGGCCTGTACTACGAGGCAAATTCAACATACCCAGGGTATCTTTCAGAGATCCAGCTTAAGTAACCCTAACAAAGGCAATCAGAGATAAGCGGTCACACGAAGCTGGTTATCAACTCGTTAACTCAACCCAGGGTTTACCTGTCCAGCTATGAGCGTGTGCGCATGGAAGAGGCGGCGTTTGCAGCATTTGACCAATCACAAACATGGATCTGCATATTTCACGTACGATGAGCGAACCATAATCTGACAGAAATACGAAGAAGTTAAACATATAATACAGGCAAAAAGCAACAGTTTCATCTGCCAAATGCAGGAAGGACAGCTGGCAAAAACTCACCGACTGTGTGAATTCGTAAGTCCTATTAATAGTATTAATAGTCTTATAATATGATTGCCCTGTCATAAGAGCACTACTAGATCTGATTGATTAAATGAGCATGTTAAGTGCGCTGATAGCTCAGTGGTGGAGTTACCGCCCCATGTACCGAGGCTCCGTGCAGCGTTCCCGGGTTCGAAGCCACCTTGCGGTTCTCTTTAAAATCATGTCATCGCTGTCTCTCGTCCCTTTAACTCTCACCAAAGGCCAAAAATATAACTTTAAAATAATGAATGTGTTGCTTGGATGTATTGTTATAACGTGGTGTTTGACAATATCAGCCTAATTCTTTCAGTTGCAATCCCGGCTGTGTAAAACAGACTTGGGAGCAAATCAAATAAATATAAAAACATAATTCAAACTGGTGACTGTACACTGACACAAAAGTCATTCCCTCCGATGATAATCTCTCATATAAAACATCGTCAGGGACAGACAAAGGGGTTTTGCCGGTCTCTGAACACTCTAGTTCTCCTAAGATTCCCTCTCACAATCCACCGAGCTTCTTTTTCTTTTTTTTATCTGCGCACCAAGAGGGCTGATTGGTCAGTAGGTGGTGTTTTTCTCCACGTTGATCTCTTATCAGGAACGTAACCTGCTCCGGAGCAGGTGAGCTCCACAGCGCAAGTTACCATGGTGATCTACCCATAGATCTAAGAAGTTAACCAGCGTCGTAGGATGGAAAACCCAGGGTTAACGCTTAAGTTACCTCGCTAAGCACAAATCCTGCTTCATAGTACAGGCCCCTGAGGAGTGTGAATATTGACAAAAGAGACACAAGCTCTTCCTCAGCTATTTGGTCCGAAGTATCTCTAAAACTATTTGGAAAAGATGATAGCAAGAACCGTCATTGGTTGTGGACCATATGAACCAAAAGGGGTGAGGGGTTTTTTCAAAAAAGAAAGTGAGTCAGACATAACTGAAGAAAGGCACCAGAAAGGAGGAGAAGATGGGCATCAGAGTGAGAGGGAAGGAAATGAGAAAGAGCCTTTCCGAAAAAGGCTCAAGACTCACCTGTATCACTGTTGTTCTTAAGGTATCCTTGCTGAACAGCTACTACTTTACTTGTTGAGGACCTAACACTTGTTTCTTTTTTTTAGCTCTTACTTTATCGGCAATGATATGTTGTGGTTTCTTTCTTTGGACAAATGTACTTATTGTAAGTCGCTTTGCACAAAAGCGTCTGCTAAATGCCCTAAATGTAAATGTAAGAGCCAGGAGAAGAAAGGCACAAGGAAGGAGGAGAACATGGACTTCAGAGTGAGAGGGATGGAAATGACGAAGAGCCAGGAGAAGAAAACAAAACCAAACAATGGAGAAAGCGGTAACAAAGAAGTTTGTGATCATTGTTAGACCCTCAGGCACCACTTTAATTGACTACCCTAATTTACCCGTAGGGACATGTCCACCTCCAAAAAACTGCTATAAAAATTGAACCGATTAATATTTTTTTCTACTGTTTTTTTTGCGTAAATCTCTTAAACAACTTCCGCCCTGCTTAAAACTACCAAATATTCAATCATTTTGAGGATTTCAACCCTCTAAATGCCAGTTTGATTACTTGTTGTCACTGTTGTTTTTTATGAAAAAAACTAAAAAAATTAGTTATTTTCCATAAAACTATTTATTTTTTTTGACTGGGGCATTTATTTCAAATCAGTCATGGATAGGTCAAAAATTTACGTAAGATTTAAAATGGACTACCCTTATTGGCCACGAGGGACATAATTGTCCACTTAGAAAAACTGCTATAGGCTTCCGGCTTAGCGATCAATGGAGTAGGACGCGATTTTGGGAGCTCCTGCAACATTCACTAAAACTTTTATTTCTGGCACATTTTTGAACAATCTTTCGGTGTGAGTTTTTTCCCAACACGTAAGCTTCGACTTTTTGCCTTCCAAAATGCCTTCTAAGCCAAAACCCGGGAGCAATTTACCTCCGCAACCACAACGGCCTGCCGCAAATAGCGCATCCCCGCCACGAAGTGATATGGCCCTGGTTGCCTTATTAAAGAAGGGGGACATAGTCGGAGAGGAAGTATATAGAGCACATGTGTCATCTCTCCAGAAGTGGTGTGATGAAAGTTCCTTAGAGATCAATGTGACAAAAACACAGGAACTTGTTTTACATGAAAAGGACCCTGTGCAGCCCCTTATAATTAGGGGACAAATTGTAGAGGTAGTAGACAAGTTCAAATATCTAGGTACATATATTGATTGTAACCTAAATTTCAGTGAAAACACAGACTATATTTTTAAAACCTGTAACCAACGTCTACATCTATTGCGCAAGCTCAACTCCTTTAGAGTGAGTAAGCACATTATGGAAACAGTTTATAAGAACCTGATAGAGGGCATTCTAACTTTTAACATGGCAATGTGGCATGGTAATCTAAACATTAAAGGAAGAAGCAAGCTGCAGACAATAGTAAACCTTGCCTCAAAAATCATAGGGACAAGACAGAAACAATTAAGTTGTATGTATGAGGAAGTGCTTAGGAGAAAAGCTGTCAAAATAGCAAACGATCCCTCTCATCCACTCAATGGGGAGTTTGAACTTCTTCCCTCTGGTAGACGTTACAAAGTGCCACGGGCAAATCGTAACATTTTTAAAAATTCCTTTATTCCTAATGCAATTGGGGCACTGAACACCATGCCCCGTTGATGTGTTGTAATTTAACTGCCACTGCTGTCCTGCTTTTTGCCCTGAAGATGTCTGTGTGTAAGTGTTGTTGTTGTCCTGCTTGTTGTTTTTATGAGGCCAAAAACAAATTTCCACACCGTGGACAATAAATGAAACTAACTAACTAAGTAACTAACTCCAGACTAAAGTGAACCATTTGTCAGCTGAACTCGCAAGGTTGGACAATAAATGTGAGGATCTTGAGGCGAGATCACGGCACAATAATATTCGGATCCTGGGTATTCCCGAGGATTTGCCCAACTCCTCTACTACAACGGCCGTCTCTACTCTGCTCAAGGAGGCATTCAAACTTGAAAAGCCACCTCTCCTTGACCGCTCTCATCGTACTCTTCAACCGAAGCCGGGACCCGGTGGCCGCCCTCGCCCTATAATTGCTCGTCTGCATTATCGCACGGACTGTGTCGACATCCTACGCTGCGCCAGAGCCGAACAGCGGATCAAGATTGGTGACATGGTTGTCTCTGTCTTCCCCGATTACACAGCGAAAACAGCGCGGGCGCGAACCGCCTTTAACAACGTCCGCCGTCTGCTCCGCGAAATACCGGGGATTCGTTTTGGACTGCTTTACCCTACACGCCTCCGTATTACGCACAACGGGGCCGAGAGGGAGTTCACATCGCCAGAAAATGCCAGGGCGTTCATTACAACACTGACCAAGTAAGAGGACTATCAAAAGCATAAAAATGCTGATGTTGTAATCCACCTCTTACGGACACTCGCTAATTATTATCTGGGGTTTTTTCACACCAATCTATATGACGTTTAAACGAGTGGACTTGTTTATCTGTGCCTTAATTCTTATCACTGAGTTTGCAGGAGCCCAAGCTTAACTAGTTCTGTTAGGTCAAAGCTGTAAGTATGTTCCGTACCGATTCAACTCTCTGTGAGTCAGCACTGGGATCTCCATCGTTTGGGGATGGGGTCGTTGTAAGTGCTGTGGGGTGGGTGGGGGGGCGGGGGACACTGTTTGTTATTTTGGCTGTTGTCCGCCTGGTGTGTGTTTTTTTTTTCTTCTTCTTCTTCTACTCCCCCCCTTTTTTTTTTTTTTTGGGTGGGCGTGGGGCTCCATGTTCATTGTCTTTCTATATCTTAGCATATAACAAATGACTGCAACCACCCTCAAGTTAGAGAAGATTAAATATTCACTGCAAGGTAACACAGACAAGTTTTATAATAAGTGGCAACCCTTTTTAACATTCTTCGACTCTCTTTCTTCTCTGCCTCCTGACTGATAGGCCCCACACCACCCACCACCCCCCTTCCTTTTTTTTTCTTTCTGCTTCATGTGTTAAGTGTTTTATTTGTATTCTTTGTACATGCTATTTTTATTTTATTTTAATTATTTTTCTTAATTATTATTACTATTTACTTTAATTATTACGATATTTTTTATAGTTTGGTTATTCCTTCCTGTAACATCTAAAAAAGAAAAAGTCAGAAAGTATGGCATTTGTTTTTGACTCATTGTCAAGTTGTCATCTCTTTGTATCCACTGTACCATGCTCTCAATAAAAATATTGAAAACAAAAATACTGCTATAAAAATAATACAGATTAATATTTTTTTAATGCTTTTTTGGGTTAAATCTTTTGATCAACTTCAGTCCTAATCAAAACGATGAAATATTGAATAATTATTAGAAATGTAACCCTTTAAATGCCAGTTTGATTACATTATGCTAATATTTTTTTATGAAAAAACACACAAAAATTCGTTATTTTCCATAAAACTAATATTTTTTGGCTAGGGCATTTATTTCAAATCAGTCATGAATAGGTCAAAAACTATCCAAAATATTGACTCTGATGCATTATTAGTTTTTGTGTAGTGTCAGATTTAAAATGCACTACCCTCTTTCGCCTATAGGGACAAAAATGTCCCCATTGAGTCCCATTCAAACCACATTTTTTAATCTCATAGCCATTCCAACAAATAATAATGCATTCTGTAATGTTAGGGTTTCATTCTTGAGAAAATTAGTCAAATTTGTCATTTTTAGTGTTCACCACTAAAATCAGCCATTTCCCCATTGCAGGCCTATGCATAAAGTGTCTGTCATTACTTGGTGATAAAACATCTGTTCCAATTGTTGTGTTGTTGTTCTGTTGTGTGTTGTATTGTGTAATCTGATGCTGATTAAAACAATTTTTTATTGGAAGTAGTATTACTGCTGTGTTTTTGCAAACACCATGTGTGTGCACACATTTCTCACCCTTTTTGGAACGTAGCTCACTGCTGTCGTTGTTTTCGTGAAAGCAAAAACTGAGGACAGGACAGGTCTCCCTTTCACTTGTACGAGGTTGGATGGCAGCTCAGGTTTGTTTTTCCTGATCGTTCCAACCAGGGCTACTTTCCTCCTTAGTAGTTCCTGCACCAGCGGATACGATGTGAAGAAATTGTCGCATGTGACAGTGACCCCTTGGAGCCCCTCCATCATCTCCAGAATTACACGTTTCCCCTGGCCAACCTCCACAGCATCGCCAGCAGACTTCCCCGTGTAGATCTGGCACTTCCAGGCATAAGATGTGGCAACATCCGCAGTCACCCAGATTTTTAATCCATATTTTTCCCGCTTGCTTGGCATGTACTGACGAAACTTGCACCGACCTTTGAACGTGACAAGCTGCTCGTCTACGCAGACATCTCTCCCAGGGTTGAAGAGCATCTCCCAGATTCCTCGGATGGGGGCAAGCTTGTCCTCTCTAAGTCGTGCAGGTCTGTTTAGCTTGTCCTCAAACCTGACTGTGGAGTTGATATCCCGGAATTTTGTGTGACTCATCGTGGCCCGGAAAATCGCACGTCCACTCTGGTCATCCCACAGACTGCTGGTTGATTCGCCTTTGGACCAGTACACCCCGGCCAAAATGAGGAGCCCAATATATGCCCGCACATCTGTGTCGTCGACATCACTCCAGTGTCTGTGGCTGCGTCTTCCATTCAGGTTTGTCATTTTGACAATAATGTTGACGATCTCTGGCGTAACAAACAAGTCAAAAGAGGATTTGATGTCACGAATCCTTGTGATCGCGTATCTTGTCGGCCCCGGAATCAAACCGCTCGAAAAAGGATTGTAGTGGGTTGTCTCACTATTAGTGGGTAACCACACTAATCCACTCTTTTCCAGGATCCGTTGTGTCCTCTCCGCTCTCGGGGGAAAAGACACTCGAGGAAGAGGAGGAATCGGAAGTAGTTGAATCCAACGCAAGTCTCATCAACATCTCCCTCTGAGGATGCGTCACTTTCCTGCATCTCTCCGGGAGTTTCAGGTCGCAAAACTTTTTCCATAGCTTCTCCCACAGAGAATCGCCTCTTCATCCTGCTCTTTGTCTGTCCCAGAGTGAAATGAGCAGACAGCCAAGCTACATGCAATTTGTGACAGGACTCCAGCCAGGTGCAGCCATGTGTATAAACATACTAACCGTTTTTTTTTTTTTACTCCACAGTGACCTCTTTGATTCCAAGTTCTGAAATAAAGTCAAGCTAAGGTCAATCTATCTCCTTCAAAGACACATGAAACAGCACAAACTGTGTGTGTGTGTGTCTTGTACCAAGTGTGGCACATGCACACACACAAACCATACACACGTTTGTTCTAAAAATTGCTGTGTAAATTGTTAAATCTCATGCTGATTAAAAAAAATGTAATTGGAAATAGTATTACAGCTGTGTTTTTACAGATGTTTTATCACCAAGAAATGACAGACACTTTATGCATAGGCCTGCAATGGGGAAATGGCTGATTTTAGTGGTGAACACTAAAAATGACAAATTTGACTAATTTTCTCAAGAATGAAACCCTAACATTACAGAATGCATGATTATTTGTTGGAATGGCTATGAGATTAAAAAATGTGGTTTGAATGGGACTCAATGGGGGACATTTTTGTCCCTATAGGCGAAAGAGGGTAGTGCATTTTAAATCTGACGCTACACAAAAACTAATAATGCATCAAAGTCATTTTTTTTTTACCTATCCATGACTGATTTGAAATATAATGCCCAAGCCAAAAAAAAAAAAATAGTAAAATTTGAATTCCAAAATTTGTCGTGGATTTTGGAATTGCCATATGCACTAACACAGCCAAAATGATAGCCAGATTAAGAGGACAAATTTGCCCAAATGGACAAAAATGTCCCTAATGGTGGTGAGGGTTCCAAAAAAAGGAAAATAATTGCCCCAAAGCCAGGCTTGACAAAACATGGACAACTGTGTTTTAAAACAGTTTCCGGGAATAAAATCCCTGCTGTACTCTTTCCTTTAAGAGTCAACGTTTAAAAGCATATAACAACCGTAAAATAAATAGTCTATATTTAAATGTAAGTGCTATCTGCACATTCCCATCCTGCAGCGCACAATACCACTTTAAAAGGAAAAGGGAGCCAGTGGGAGACAAACCGGTAAAAATATTTGTTCAACAAAAAGGCAAAATAACTCACAAAACCGGGGAAACTAAATTCCACCCAGCAGCAAAAACCTTAAGAGGGAAAATTGCCAGAGCACTACATAAAGGTGTGAGCAAAGTCTATTACAATAAACTAAAAAAACACCACAAGCAGAAATAATGTAAGGGAACATGACGCAGAGTTTGAACAAAAATGTTCTCAAAGTAATCCGTTCATAGTTTAACTCCATGATGATGTATTTATGCAGATGTACTTAACCCAGAACATAATAAAAGAATGTCATTAAAAATTTGCTCAGATGACTGGCTACATACAACATTTTCAAGTTGATCCGTTCGGTTTGCATATGTACACAGAGACAGGACTTAGCATACTGGTGTAACATCTGAGGAAAAAGACCCCAGTGACATTATACCTGGATGCTACTGGTAATGTAGTCTCAAAAGAACCTGGCCAGACCAAAAGCGTGCTGTATTATTCACTTACACTTCCTGGAGGTGGTCAGAATCTACCTCCCCTCCCTGTCTTCGAAATGCTGACCAACTAGCACTCTGTTCCACCGATCACATTCTGGCTCATGCAGTTCTTAAGGAAACTTTCCAAATACACAAAAATCAGAATCCATCCGGTAGAAACCGATTATAGCTGGGCACTGCTTCAAAGTGTTCTTCTGTCTTCAACAGGGAGGACATGGCCAACTACTTGGACAGGGCATTTGATATTTGTTTCATAAGGAAGACCTGGAAAGAAATACAAATGTTCACTGTGCTGAACATGTGTGGTGTGCATATAATCATAGCTGTTGCACAGCCAATAGGGAGAACAACACACAATAAAGTAAAGGTTTGAGGGATTTTGTTACCAAACAGCACATCAGTGATCTAAGCACTGACAGTCTTCCGCTCTCTGTATACAGTGTTGATTGCTAAACACATCACAGATGGAGTCCAGAGTCATCTCAAAGTTGTGCAGGACATAATAAAAGAATGTAAGATGCCAGACATCGTACAAACAGACAAACTTGAGGACTGCCCCATAGCTCATCAAGAGGATGAGGAGGACTGGAAAAATGCCTGCACATGTGCATTCAAGAAGGTCCTGGAGGAGGTTCAGAATGATCTTGCAAAAAATGAGGCAGAGTCCACATCTGAGGAGGTAAATCCATATTGCTGCCCAGGTATCATTGACCTGCTGTTTGATAATTATCTGGGCATATTCCCCCTCTGGAGTGGCCTGCTTTTGGGGAACTGCAAAGATTTGCTTCAGACAAAGAAGATCTTACCTTTGGACCCTACAAAACGCGAGACAACAAACTGCCATGTGGAGAGGTAGTTTGGGATTGTGAAACATTTAATCCTAAGAAAACATAGGCGATTTAGGCCGGGGACCTTTGTGAGACAAATGTACAGCTCTTTGCAGGGGAGATACAGAGAGTACATAATCTCTCACAACTTTATTGAAAATATAATAATAATAATACATTTTATTTAAAGGCACCTTTCTGGTCACTCAAGGACACCGTACATAAATAAAATACATTTTTAAAAGAAACAATCAAAGAACAATATAAAGTATTGAAACAATGTAATGAAAATAATAATGATAATAAATAATAATGATAATAAATAAATAAAATAAATAATAAATACAAATAAATAATAAAGCAATTGACATTGATATGTTTTGAGTTGTGGTTTGAAATGTGTGAGTGAGTCAATGTTCCTGAGTTGGGGCGGTAAGGAGTTCCAGAGACGAGGAGCAGAGCGGCTGAATGCCCTGCTCCCCATTGTAGTGAGACGGCAGAGGGGACAGACAGGTGTATCAAGGAAGAGGATCTGAGAGCGAGATGGAATGGAAATTTGGAGGAGGTTGGACAGGTAGGACGGAGCGAGGTTGTGGATGGCCTTGAATGTTAACAGGAGGATTTTATATTGATGCGGAACTGAACTGGGAGCCAGTGGAGCTGTTGAAGGGCAGGAGTGACGTGGTTCATGGAGGGGGTTCGGGTGATAATTCGGGCAGCTGAATTCTGGACAAGTTGAAGTTTATGGAGGGATTTGTGAGAGAGGCCGAAAAGGAGAGTTACAGTAAAAATATATATAGAAATGGCCTCATTTAATGGTAAATGGCCCCATTTATATAGCGCTTTTCTCCAAAGCCAGTGAAAATGAAAGACATCTCTCAGTCTGAAAAGAGTTGGGTGAAGAGAGATGGAGCAAGCTCCAAGTTTTACTCCGCTCCAACAGAGGTTCCATTGCTAAAGGGGGAAATCAGCTCAGGGAAAGATGAAAGCAACAGCAGCAATGACCGCATAAACAAAGGGTTCAATCCTACAACAGAGGTAATGAATGTGATAATTATAAATTATTACATTAAGTCAGACAATTCTATGTTAGCTTTCTGCACAAGGAGAGCTTCATTTACAGATGATAAAAAATATTGAATGAATTGAGTTTTCGAAAGCTATATAAAGTGGTTACAGTTTTATTGTTCATGTTCTTTTAGGTTGATGCCCTTTTGTTGTTGCTGTTTTAAGAGATGCACAACAGAGGTTGGATTTAAATCTCTGGCACTGCAATTTCCTGAGTTTGAGGACTGATGAACTCATCATAGACGAGGCAAGTTTCAAAAAATGTTGTTTAACCAGAATTATCTAAAAATCATTAAATCATTGGATGATGTATGCATCTATGCATACATCCTCGTATTGGTCTTCTATGGTTCTTATATGTGACCTGCCACAGCAAAACCAGCAACAAGTCGGGTGGGACGAATTCGCGTAAAAGACAAAATCAGCTTTTTTTTTTCTTTTTCTTTTAAATGAGTGATTTTCGTTTTTTTTGCAGAATATGCAAGTTGAGATCATGAAGAAGCCACTCCATGTTTCAGATAACAGTATTGGTTGCTGTAAAAATATACATTTTGTATTAGTAGTTTTGGGAAAAATTGGCCGTTGTCTGTGTCCCTGCAGGGCCGTGTACGGCGATGCAGTTCATTTCCATACTGATCACCGTTGGCCATTCACGCGCTGTTGTTATTTTTTCGGCAAATCAGCTGCACGTTAGAAGCGAAACACATGGCTACTTATTCAGCGCCCGTGTAGCTCGCAGCAGATCAACTGGAGCATTAGATATCAGACGCTATATCTACGGTTACATTTCAACACGATAAAGACAGCGAAATGGAGGAAATCCGTAACTTTGACTGCTACGGAAGAAGAAAGGAGAACTCTCCCCTTGGAAAGACATTCATGTAGCGACAAACTTTCTCAAGAGCTTACGAACAGCATACGGATGGATTCTTTAGCTGCCGAAAGAGAGCAAACGTTACGTCGGAGATGACTGCATCCACCAAAAAGCTGCAGACGAAAAGAAAGTCCGCCCGGACCTCTTATTTCATCGGAGCCAACGAAGTCTGCAGGAATACTTTTCAGTTTCTTAGGGGGTGAGTTTCTGTCAACATCCAAGTACTACTACTTTGCTTAGCTAGCTAAGCTAGCTCAGTACTGTCGTTTTACAATTATATGCACATTGAAACTAAGCTGTAATAGGTAGGTTTTTGGCTCGTAATGTGGGCATCTGATTTAACAGTAAGGTGCCAAGGGGTCTGTTGGCATTGCTTGAATTGACTGTGATGCTAATGGGCTAGCAACTAGCCTACCTGAGGACAATACGCTAGTTGCTAAATCATTAGCACTAGCTAATTAGACGGTGCCTGCAGGTTAACAGATACCAGATATCACTGAGTGACATCTGTAGGGGGGAGGGCTTATCTGAATGAGATGCAAATGAGCACCATTGTGTTTCCTTTCTGGCCAGGTGAGGTGAGGTGAGGTAAGGTGAGATTTGCAAATGTTTCAGGCCAGTTTTCTCAGTGAACGGTTTTCAGAGAAGCATACATTCAAATGGCCACAACTTCGTCAAATATTATCGGATGCATTAGACATCATTGGAAAGTTTAGAAACTACACTTTCAGAATCTGTGAATAACTCAAAATGCCCCAAGGTCGACTTGTTCCTGGTTTTGCCGTGGCTGGTCACATATGAATGTGTGTATATATTGTGACGGCCCAGGGCTGTCTGTGCTACATGTCAGTGCTCTATGCTGCCTGTGTCTGTGTGCGTTTCTCTTCCCCCTGTAGTGGCCGTAGTTGGGAGGCGGAGCCTGGGAATCAGGAACACCTGCATCC
The DNA here is from genome assembly GCF_963514095.1 of Eutrigla gurnardus. Lineage (NCBI taxonomy): Eukaryota > Metazoa > Chordata > Actinopteri > Perciformes > Triglidae > Eutrigla > Eutrigla gurnardus. Next base: position 4,216,568 of record NC_139926.1, read on the forward strand.
GTGGTTTCCGGTGTCTATAATAGATGGCTGGCCAGTCTGCTCACGCTTCACATTTATTATTCTTGCTCCGTCCTCTGTTTGGTCGTTTTGTTGTGGTCACTGAGCAGGGCCAAAACTTGGGGCTCGTTCTATTTGAGAAATTTGTCTGGGGAGATTGATCTGTCTTCCTCTTTGTTTGAGAAGCGATTTGTTTGATGTTCGTGACTAGACTACTGTGACGTCATTCTGGGGATTCCGGGCAGGATTCCCCGTGGGAACGCTCGTACGTGAGGATCGTAAGAGGAGAGGAATTGTTCTGGGCTGATTAAATGGCAGACAGACATGTCACAGTGTGTTTTGTGTGGAAGGGGAGAAGTTGCATGTTGGCCTCTTTTTTGTAATCAGTGTGAGGACTCCCCGGCAGGTTAAGCGCGCTTCCCCTTTGGCATTCGCTGTGTCACTGTAGGGTGGGGTGTAAGTGGTTAGAGCGGTTGTCTCGGGAGCATGGCCATAGTGCGGACGGGTTGCCAGCTTGCTGGTCGCTTGGTCACCCTTGTGGTAGAGAGTGCGTAAGTACCCGACATCAGTATCCCCTGAAGACTAGGGTTTAGTTTAGGTAGAAATGGATAGGTAGTTAGCGGGGGTTCATCCGCTGAGATTCTGGTGACCCTACTATCTGGTATGGTTGAGGTCATAATCGTATCTTTTGTTTTTCCTTGGTGATTCTATCTGTTGCACATCTGTTATCATGGCAGGGGTAGAGGATTTTGTGAGAGTATTATAACATATACAGTCAAGGCCGAAATGATTCATACCCCTGGCAAATTTGTACTTAAACTTACTTTTATTCAACCAGCAAGTTTTTTTTATACCGGAAATGACACAGGCTTCTCCCAAAAGATAATAAGACGATGTACAAGAGGCATCATTGTGGGAAAAAAAAAATTCTCAGCTTTTATTTACATTTGAACAAAAAGTGGCATGTCCAAAATTATTCATACCCTTTCTTGCAAACTGTCACAGTCTATGGGAAAATCCAAAGTTCTATACCATTCCAAATAGTCCAAGCTGTTCTAAAGCATCTTAATTACACTGATTCATTGGGAACAGCTGTTTTAATCAACTCCACAGGTGAAAAACAGCAGCTCTATGCAGTTGGTTTGTGGACAGTCATGGCTAAGACAAAGGAGCTCAGTGAGGACCTGCGGCTGCGCATTGTGGCTGCTCACAAGTCAGGAAAGGGCTATGAGGCCATATCTAAATGTTTTCAAGTTCCAGTGGCTACAGTGCAAAGTATTATTAAAAAATACAAGACGTTCCGCATTGTGAAAAATCTCAGAGGACGTGGTCGGAAGCCAAAAGTGACACCTGTGCTGGCCAGGAGGATAGTGAGAGAGGTGAAAAAGAATCCAAGGATCACCACCAAGGCCATCCTGGTGAATCTGGGCTCTGCTGGTGGCAACGTCTCAAGGCAGACAGTCCAACGGACACTGCACACTGCTGGGTTCCACGGACGCAGACCAAGGAGGACGCCACTTCTCCAGATAAGGCACAGTGGGGGCACCAGTGGACATTTCAGCATGACAACTACCCAAAACACACAGCAAAATTGGTGAAGAAATGGTTAGTGGACAAAAACATTAATGTTTTGCAGTGGCCCAGCCAGAGTCCTGACTTGAATCCAATTGAGAATCTGTGGAGGGAGCTAAAGATCAGCGTGATGGCAAGGAGACCCTCCAACCTGAAAGAGTTGGAGCTCATCGCTAAAGATGAATGGGCAAAAATACCAGTGGAGACATGCAAAAAGCTGGTTAGCAATTATGGGAAGTGTTTGATTGCTGTAGTAGCAAATAAAGGCTTTTCTATTGATTATTGAGAAGGGTATGAATAATTTTGGACATGCCACTTTTTGTTCAAATTTAAATAAAAGCTGGGAAATATTTTTTTCCACAATGGTGCCTCTTGTACATCGTCTTATTATCCTCTGGGAGACACCTGTGTCATTTCCAATCAAGAAAAAACTTGCTGGTTGAACAAAAGTAAGTTTAAGTCAATATTTGAGAGGAGTATGAATAATTTCGGGCTTGACTGTATGTCTCTGATAAAAGGTTGAAAGAAAATGTGAAAATTGTGTTTGCAAATTTGTGTGACTTGGGTGTTTTGAAGTCCGCAACTGGGCCACCTGCTGAGGGAAAGGCTGTGGTGAGTGTCAGTGCGTCGGATGCAGACTCAAATTTAACATTTGAACAACGGAAAGAGTTGCTTCCGTTAAGGTTTCAGTTAGAGAAAGGAAAGGAACTGGAATTGGAGCAGGTGAGGCGAAAAGCTGATTTGGAGAAGTCTGTGGCACTGGAAAAAGTAAGGCAGCAAACGGAGTTGGCTAAATTGGACTTGGAAACTCATCAGAGAGGGTAGATTGCCTGGTAGTCGAGGTGGTGACTCCGCTGTTATTTTGAGTAGTTTACGGTTAGTCCCAAAGTTTAATGAAAAAGATGTGGACACGTTTTTTGCCTTGTTTGAGCGTGTAGCCAACACGAGAATTTGGAGCGACGCGGACAGGGTCGTGTTGTTACAGTGTGTCTTGACAGGGCGTGAGCAGGAAGCATTTTCCTCACCGTCGGCGCCTGACAGCGGTGACTACTCAAAGGTTAAAGCTGCAGTTTTGAAAAGTTATGAGCTTGTTCCTGAGGCGGACAGACAGCGGTTTCGGAGTTGGAGAAAAGGGGATAAATCTCATTTGTACGTGAGTTGGGGACGCATTTTCACTGCTGGTGTGCAGCTGCCGGTGTAACAGACTGATCGTGCTTGAGCAGTTTAAAAACTGCGTCCCTGAAAGATTGGCAATGTACATCAGTGAAAAAAAGTTAGTACGGTGGTGGAGGCGGCCGCGCTTGCTGATGATTACTCGTTGACCCATAAGAGAGGCAGAGGGGATTTCCCTACCTGTGCTGATGGTCCGGTGGGGGCGTGTCCTCCTGGGACAGGCCTAGAGCTGGGAGCTCAGAGAGATGATCGGGGAGAAGTTGTGAACCCAGCTGCCATGGCTGCACCAGTTTCTGGTGCTTTGAAACAGAGTGGAGACGTTCCCTCATCAGTTCTGTTAAATCCTGCTTACATCCCAACACCGTGCAATGCCATTGGCATTTGCTAGAGATCACAGAGTGTTACATCCAACAATGTATGTATTTCTCCTCTTCTGCATTACTGTGTCTTGTCTCTATTCTAGGCCTGGTCCTGTGCGTAACTGATGTGCCAGCACACGAGGCGTGTCTCAGCCTGACGGCAAAAAGAGAGCCTGGTTATGGTGCGGCGGGCCGGAGAGAGAGCGGCTCTGACTTGTGTTCGATTTGTTTCTTTAAGAATCTAATCTTTAAGAATCTTATGTTGGTTATGTAAACCTTGGTGTTACACAATAAACCCTTGGACATTTGTTGGTCGTACTCTCTCCTGCTCTCTTGTTACTATTTGAGCCAGTCGTAACACAGAGATAGGCAGATTCCCTATTGGCGCCCTCTGCTCTTCACGGATGAGAGCAGGTTCACCCTGAGCACGTGACCGACATGACAGGGTCTGGCGATGCCGTGGAGAATGTTTTGCCGCCTGCAACATCCTCCAGCATGACCGGTTTGGAGGTGGGTCAGTGATGGTCTGGGGAGGCATTTCTTTGGAAGGTCGCAGGTAGGTTGCCGGAGGTATCCTGACTGCCGTTAGGTACCGGGATGAGATCCTCAGAGAGAGATGAGACCATATGCTGGTGCAGTGTACCCTAGGTTCCTTCTAATGCATGCTAGGCCTCATGTGGCTGGAGTGTGACAGCAGTTCCTGCATGATGAAGGCATTGATGTTATGGACTGGCGTGCCCGTTCCCCAGACCTGAATCCTATTGAGCACATCCGGGACATCATGTCTCGTTCCATCCACCAACACCATGTCACACCACAGACTGTCCAGGAGTTGACTGCAGCTCTGGTCCAGGACTGGGAGGAGATCCCTCAGGAGACCATCTGTCGTCTCATCAGGAGCATACCCAGGCATTGTAGGGAGTACATACAGGTACATGGAGGCCACACGCACTACTGAGGATCATTTTGACATGTCTTGAAAAATGTCCACAAAAGTTAGATCAGCCTGCAATCTGATTTTCAACTTTGATTTTCGGTATGATTCTGAATCGAGACCTCCATAAGATGAGGATTTTGATTTCATTAATCATCCTTATGTTGTTTTGTGGAGTTTGCATGTTCTCCCCGTGTATGCGTGGGTTCTCTCCGGGTTCTCCGGCTTCCTCCCACAGTCCAAAGACATGCAGGATAGGGATAGGTTAATTGGTGACTCTAAATTGCCCGTAGGTGTGAATGTGAGTGTGAATGGTTGTTTGTCTCTACATGTCAGCCCTGTAATAGACTGGCGTCCTGTCCAGGGTGTACCCTGCCTTCGCCCAATGACAGCTGGGATCGGCTCCAGCCCCCCCACGACACTGAATACAGGATAAGCGGTAGACAATGGATGGATGGATGGATGTTGTTTTGTTGTCGACGCATTGCACTTTGTAATGAATAAATATTTCCAACTGCAATATGTTATTCATTGAGAACTAGCATGTGGTGTTTAGGTGTTCCCTTTACTTTTTGAGCAGTGAGCTCTGTGACGGTTAGACCTACAACAACCCCTAAGCTGGGAAGTCTCCTTGTGAGGACACCTTTTCCTTCAAAGATCCCCCCCCCCTCTCCTTTTGATCACTAGATCAACACCAGATTAGCCTAAATTTTCTTACTTGAATATCTACCTTTGGACACCACCAGAAATAGAACAACATACACTCACAATAGCTATTTCAAGGCGCACCAAATGTTAAAGGGGCCATATTATGAAAAACAGGTTTTCTCTGGTCTATACACCTATAAACTGTCCCTCCCTGAGCCTGCCACCTCCCAGGATGAGGAAAACAAGCAATTCCTGAATGGTCTCTGCAGCCCACCCTCTGGTAAAACGGTGCTCCTACAGGCTGTTCAGATTTAGCTCCTTTCTTTACGTAACGAAAGGAGTCATTTGCATAAGCCCAAACTCCTCTGCACGATGATAGGAGATCCGAAAGGGGGGCGTTTCGCAACACAGCGCTGAGAGCCGACAGCGCGGACTGAGAAAGCAGACAGACAGCGCCAACCAGAGAGACCTACGGAGAGCACTGACGGAGAGCATGGACAGACGACAGCAGGACTGACAGCCCAGGCCGACAGCAGCACGGACCTACATGGACAACAGCACGCACGGACAGACAGGGCGGGCGACCGACAGACCCATAGCTGCACGCATGGAGAGCGGCACGGAGAGCAAGGGCAGACAGCGCACACGGACCTACAGCGTGCACGGAGAGTGCAGCCCAACTTACCGGCCATGGCGCTGGGTGATCCGGCTGGTGCTCCGTGAATAAATCCCTGTGCAGGTGAAGCTGGAGATAATCCCCTATCTGTCTCACCCGCTCTGGTGCGTCTTCTGCTGCCTCCGGTCGGACGGAACCCGGGGGTGTGTGTCCAACAGAGCGCCGTGCACGGCGGTCCGGGTCTGGTCTCTTGCGTTTCATTTTTACAGCTACGGTCCGTGTTAGCTTGTACGTGTGTGCTAACCACTTCACATCGGGCTGCTTCAGTAACAAGGGTCAGTACAAAGCTGGCTTTGCCTCGACACTGACCCTAAAAATAAAGTATCTGTCCCCAAAATACGGGCCCCAGCAACTTCACCTGAGCCACATAGGCGAGCCATAGCGATACATCCACATAAACATTGCTGCATGCTGCTGCGTAGCGCAAGCCGTCCTGTCTCTCTCCGAGTAGGCGATGACAGCCGGAGCTCATTAGCATTTAAAGGTGCAGACACAGAAGCAGCATGTTCTCAGTAGAGCTCATTTGAGCAACTTTTGGACAGCTGAAATTCAGGACCACAGATGGGTTTGGGGCAATGCATCGAATACAGTGCTTTTGGACCTCTGACAGCTGTGTGAAATTGATGAAAACAGTATATGTGACCTTTAAAGATAAATGTTTTTCATTTACCAAAAAGGCACTCACAAATCATCTTAATTATTGGTTTAATCACATCTACTTATAATAAAAACAATATAGTATAATACACATAGCAAACATAATAAATCCTCCATTTGTCTGACTAAGAGACATCATTACAATCCATTGTACAGGCCATCAGTTATAATAATAATAACAATAATAATACATTTTATTTATAAAGCGCTTTCAATCAAAGTGCAAACACAGACAGTAAAATACAGACAGTAAAATACTTATGATAACTCAAGACATGTAACAAAGAGTAAACAAGTGGGTCTTCAGCTTTGCTTTAAAAACATCCACAGAGCTTGCCAGTCTAATGTCCACAGGAAGATCATTCCAAAGCTTTGGTGCCCGAAATGAAAAAGCTCTCTCACCAACAGTCTTTTTCCTGACCTTTGGAACAACCAAAAGGCCAGTTCCCTGAGATCGAAGGTTACGGGAAGGTGTACAAGGGATGATGAGGTCATTCAAATAAGAAGGTGCAAGTCCATTTACAATTTTGAAAGTTAATAAAAGTACTTTAAAATCAGCTCGAAGCTGACAAGGAAGCCAATAGAGAGAGGCCAGCACTGGGGTAATATGCTTGTATTTCCTCGCTCTTGTCAGGATACGAGCAGCAGCATTTTGCACCATCTGCAGGGCATTAAAGCTTTTCTTTGGGAGTCCTGACAGAAGCACATTGCAGTAGTCCAGACGTGATGTCACAAAAGCGTGTATGAGGATTTCTGCATCTCTGTCAGACAGGATCGATCTTATTTTAGCAATCCTTCTCAGATGGAAGAAAGATGCCTTTGACACCTCCTTAATGTGTTTGTCAAACACAAGAGTCTGGTCAAATGTAACCCCAAGGTTTTTCATTTTTTCACTGCAGTGAACCACACAGTCATCCAGGGAAAGAGCAACATTTTTAAAAACATCATGCACATTCTGGGGTACAATTATCATCAATTCTGTCCTAGCAGAGTTAAGAAACAAAAAGTTCTTAGAAAACCAACTCTTGACAGCTGAAAGACAGAGCTCAAGTTTGGACATGTTTGACCCGATTTCACAATTTACAGGCATATATAATTGTAAATCATCTGCATAACCGTGAAAACCAAAACCAAAAGAGCATAATAATTGACCAAATGGTGCAAGGTAAAGTGAGAAAAGCAGTGGACCCAAAACAGAACCTTGAGGAACCCCATGCTTAACCGCACAAGGCTCAAACAGGACATTATTGAAGAGTACACGCTGAGATCTGTTTGACAAGAAGGATTTCAACCACATCAGCACCTTGCCCGAGATGCAGAAGTATTGTTGTAGTCGATTCAGGAGAATACAGTGATCGACTATCAAACGCAGCGCTGAGGTCCAACAACAAAAGGACAAAAGCACGACCAGAATCAACATTTAACAACAGATTATTCACAACCTTTGTTAGTGCAGTCTCTGTGGAATGATTTTTCCTAAAGGCAGACTGAAGAGGCTCGAAGAGATCATTAGCTGTTAAATACTCAATGAGTTGATTGGAGACTACTTTTTCAAACACCTTTGATAAAAACACAAGGTTTGAGACAGGTCTGTAATTTAACGGTGTGTCAACATCTAGTCCAGGCTTCTTCAACAATGGTTTAACAATGGCAGATTTAAAACACTGGGAAAATGGGAAAAGAGGGTCCAAAGAACAGGTTGTTGAGCGTGCTGTTGCAACAATCTTTGACAATTCAGACAATGAAGGGAGCTGGAAGTCTGTCAATCCCTGTCCCCTAGTGACAGTAGGGGCAGCAGCAAGTAATACATCAGAAGTTAGCGACTGTGGTATTTGAAGTCTGATGTCCTCAGCTCTGTCATTAAAAAATGAAAGCAAATCCTGCGCTGTCAGTTGAGAGCAGCTGGCCACCTGGTTGGTCTGGGTGAGCTTTGACACTGTATCAAACAGCAGCTTTGAATCATGCTTATTACTCTCAATTAGATGGGAAAAGAACGATGCCATGGCAGACTGATATGAGTATCCTTCCAGGTTTGATAGAATAAAATTAGTCTGGATTGACGCCACTGACGCTCAGCCTTTCTGCATTGTTTTTTAAGAGTAAAGACATTTTCATCCAGCCAGGGAGTAGGACTCTTTTTAAGTGACTTCTTGACCTTTGCTGGTGCCACCGAATCAAGCAGGCCAAGGAGAACAAGATTAAACTGCTCAGTCAGGTTATCCACTGTAGAAGCTTTGCTAAAAACTGAGTCAGAACAAGTCAGGCAATCTTGAATTAAAATCCTGTATGGCACTTGGGCTGATATAGCGAGTTAACCTCGATGTCACCATTCCTCTATCCGAGGCCAGCGAACATGGGATAAAGATGTAAAATAAAATGAATGAATGGTCTAAAATTGGTAAAACACAGAGTTCTTAACTAAAACAAAGCTTAAAACAAGGTCTAAAGTGTGGCCATGAGAGTGTGTTGGTCCAGACACTGATTGCGTGAGCAGTGCTTGAATTGGGCCGGTACTCACCAGTACGCAGTACCGGGACTTCTGATTTTTACCCATCTGCGTACCGTTACTTCTTACAGCGTACCGCCACCTCATGACGCATCTAGGTACGCATATTGTAGTTCTTTTATCATGTTGTGGATACCTATAATAAGCTATGCAGTTGATGAATCTATCTTCATTTTAGATCGACAAGATTCAGTTTAAAAGATTTCAGAGAGCTTGCGGGAGGCTGCGGCGCACGGTCTCTCCACACTTGCCGTCAGTCGAATGCATTACAGGGCATACCGTAAATTCTCTAATATAGCCTCAGCCAAAATCTTCGCGACGCGAACCTGACAATGAATGGGAAGCGTGGAAATAACGCTGCCTGTAGACACTTGCCCCGGCCTCCATTAGAGACCGGCCGTTATTTACCTCCGCCGACAGCGAGACCGGCCAATGTTAAAGACCAGCCGGTAATACAATACAGGCCAGTATTAGAGGATTTACGGTAATGCCTGTGTGTTTTAACGGACTTCTGCACGAGCGCATCAGTAATCCCATCTCATGTAGTTCCTATGAAGAGCTAGTGCAATTCAAGCTATTTATATACAGGGAGCAGAAATGGAAAAATAAAACCGGTCACCCTGTCTGGATGGAGAGGACTAGACAGAGGAATTCAAGAGTGAGTATCTAAGTTGTGATATCTTTATTCCAAGACACTCTCTCTCTCTCTCTCTATTCCAAGACTCTCTCTCTGTCTCTGTCTCTCTCTCTCTCTCTCTCTCTCTGGGACTAGGGCAAGCAAGTTGAGAGACAGAGTAAACAAGCAAGCAGAAAGCAAGTAGCTACAATAAAACCACACATAGTTGCCATCTCACTGTACATTGTATTCATTTAGACAAACAATATTTTCCTGTACAAAAATATGAAGAAAATAAATGTGAAGATACGGATTGAAGTTTTTTTTTATTTATAATTTTTTTTACAGAGAAATGTGTGTGTGAAAATTATCAACTAGTATATGGTTTATCTAAGCAACTAGTATAGGGTTTATCTAGGTAAACCAGGCAAAATCACATGGTACCCACAAGAGCCACAAGCACGCGTGCTGTGCAGTTGCTGAGTTAGAGTACTGGCACCTTTTTTATTCCAATTCAAGCACTGTGCGTGAGGTTAAAGGAATCAATTAAGTTTAAAAAGTGATTGACAAGTGGCTTATCCTCACAGCATAAATTAATGTTAAAATCTCCCATGATTAAAATCCTATCATAAAAAGCAATAAAACTAGCTAAAAAGTTGGCAAACGAGGATGATAAATAACAGCAACTAAAACCACAGAGGGATAATTGATAGTAAACAACTGTGATTCAAAGGAGGTAAATGTAGCACATTTTACATACTGTCTACATTTCAGAAAGTCATTAAAAACTGAAGCCACCCCTCCTCCCCTCCCTGTCAGTCTCGGGGAGCTGAAAAAGCTGGTGTCGGGGGGGCAGAGCTCCAGCAGGGGTGCAACACCGTTGCGCAGCAAGCTTTCCGTCAGAAACATGGCATCCAGCTGATGTGTTTCATAAATGTCCCGAAGGACAAACGTTTTATTTGAAAGGGACCTGGCATTAGTAAGTGCCATTTGGACCCTTCGCTCCTGATCCTGAGGGATAGCCGCACAATGCAGCCAACGCAAGTTGTTTGGGTTGGTCCCACCTCTCCAGCCCCACCTCCTCAGTGTCCAGCTGTCAGGCGCTGTCAGCTGATCGAACTCGAGAGACGCCGGGTAAACAGGAAGAAGGCACCGCTGCCGACGAAGTTGGTCCATATGATCGGGATAAATATCTCCAGAAAGATAACGAACATTCTTGAGAGACCATAAACGGAGCTTAAAGGAGAAATCCGGTCATTTTTGACCCCATTTCCGTTGTCCTCAGGGTCATCCCGACTTATTAGAAGCAAAAAACCCGACAAAAATTGACGTTGCCTAGCCCGAGATCTGTACCTGCCTGGCAGCCTTCCAGACTCGCTCCAATGCTAACCCATTGGGGCACGTTATATCTGCTTTTCCTGGGCCTCAGAAAACAATTCCAAGACCTATGCAACACAGGTTGGGTCCGTACGAGACACCACAGCGCTCGTTTAGCTCAAATAGTGTTGCAAAACGAAATAAATATGTGTGTTTTAGCATGAAGTTACTCACCTCAAATCACCCCGTAGACATTAGCAGTAGATAGCCGAGCGCCTGTCGTCCCTCCCAGTCACCGCAGAAACGAAAACGTTTTCCTCGTAGTTTTGATTTTGTATCCATAAAGAAACGACCGAGCAGTGCAGTCGTCCTGTCCGTAATAAATCCAGGTAGCTGTTATGTCCATATGTATGACTATGTTACAACATAGCAACGATAGCTTACAGCTAGTAACGTGCCGGGCGCTCGTCCGTCCCAGTCACCGCAGAAACGAAAACGTTTTCCTCGTAGTTTTGATTTTGTATCCATAAAGAATTGATCAAGCAGTGCAGTCGTCATGTCCGTAATAAATCCATGAAGCTGTTACGTCCATATGTATGACTGTTACAACATAGCAACGATAGCTTCAACTAGTAACGTGCTGGGCGCTCGTCCGTCCCACTCACTGCAGAAACGAAAACGTTTTCCTCGTAGATTTTGTATCCATAAAGAAACGATCGAGCTGCGCAGTCGTCCTGTCCGTAATAAATCCAGGAAGCTGTTGTGTCCATATGTATGACTATATTACAACATAGCAACGACTGCTTACAGCTAAACAGTAGCCTGGAGCCAAAACAATGCAAGTCTTGCGCAAGTTCCCGTCTGCCGTCCTCACTCTGGAGCTGTTTTCAAGCCAGTACAGTGAAAAATCAGTCGCGCGACAGTCACTTTGATCTCACTCTGTTGATGAGAGACTGCAGTCTGCACACGACTAGCCTACTGAGACTGCGCAAGATTTGTTGTCTTTGTAGCAGGTTCAACTGTCACAAAGGCTAAGCAATCTTACTTTGTAGGCTAGCGCTAGTTACACTGTCATATGGACATGACGGCACTGCTCGATGGAAAGAAGTTTGTCACTGTATTGGCTTGAAAACAGCTCCAGAGTGAGGACGTCTGGAGACGGGAACTTGCGCGAGACTTTTGGCTCTCGGCTACTGTTTAGCTGTAAGCAGTCGTTGCTATGTTGTAACATAGTCATACATATGGACATAACGGCTTCATGGATTTATTACGGACATGAGGACTGCACTGCTCGATCGTTTCTTTATGGATACAAAATCAAAACTACGAGGAAAACGTTTTCGTTTCTGCGGTGACTGGGAGGGACGGCAGGCGCTCGGCTATCTACTGCTAATGTCTACGGGGTGATTTGAGGTGAGTAACTTCATGCTAAAACACACATATTTATTTCGTTTTGCAACACTATTTGAGCTAAACGAGCGCCGTGGTGTCTCGTACGGACCCAACCTGTGTTGCATAGGTCTTGGAATTGTTTTCTGAGGCCCAGGAAAGCAGATATAACGTGCCCCAATGGGTTAGCATTGCAGCGAGTCTGGAAGGCTGCCAGGCAGGTACAGATCTCGGGCTAGGCAACGTCAATTTTTGTCGGGTTTTTTGCTTCTAATAAGTCGGGATGACCCTGAGGACAACGGAAATGGGGTAAAAAATGACCGGATTTCTCCTTTAACACGCATACCCGCGCGTGTGTTATGACCTGGAGCTTTAAACTTTCATCCCTAAAGAGAAAAAAGTAAAGCAATAAGAAGTCAGTGACACTGCCGACTTTTACGGCCACATTTCATCAAAACCCTGGTACGCAAGTACTTATGGTGCGTTCCAGTTGTACTTGGGAATCGGGATATCCGAGCTCCGAGTCGGAAATTTCAACTGGAACGAGCCCCGAGGTCGGATTTCCGACTTGGAAAGTCGGACGATCCACACAAGCCCGACTTGATATTTAAAGATGGCTGCCCCGGTTGTAAACAGTAACGTTACTGATGACCGATCAAAGGGCGATCAACACTTTTTGTAAACAATGAAATACGTAGAAAGACTTTGTGTTTTCTCTTAATCCACTGTGTTTGCAGGTTGCAGAAGGACCACATATTTGTCCAGAAGGTGTTTATATTCGGACAAGGCAAGCGCGAGAATAACTTTTGTAGATGTAGCCATCTTGTTTCCTCTTCCATTTTTGGCCGTTGGCTACTTTTTCCGACTGTGTAACTGAAACGCTGATAACTCGGGCGTGACATCATTCCCAGCTCCGGCTTCCGACTTCCGAGGTAAATGGAACGCACCATTAATTCCCACCTCCTCCTTTGCCTCCTTCAACACCTTCTGAGGTGTTTGCAGAGCAACTTTTGTTGTTTTGTGGACAAAATCATTGTAGGAAAGGATCAGAATGAATACCATGGCCATAGATTAGGAATCTAACCAAACCTGATCCCCATGATCCACACATACCCAAGAAATCCCCAAAGTTGAATCCTTTTATCCCTTGATGTATCATGAGTCATGTCCATGACCTCAATGCACTGGTTGCATCAGAGATGTAGGAACAACTTTCAGCACCAAAAACCTTACACAACTTTTGACATAGAGGGCCCTAGTTTCGTGGCGCAGCGCAGGGTGGCGGAGCTGGCGTAATGCAAGTTTTGACCCGCGCAGCCTTGCGTAATTACGAATCTCTTGCATGGAGAGTCTGTGTGTCCTGCAGTGCATGGCGACATCGCCCCGCACGCTTTCGTGCAGGTTATGCAAGAAGAAAGACTGGAAGGCAGGCTCTTCCTCCAGTCCTGGGGAGGTACGGCCCTGAGCATAGGCGGCTCTGAAGCGCCAATAGTACTCCTTGGGTGATTCCTGCTCCTCGTGTACAACGGGGAGGGCACCGATCGTAGCGGAGGCGGGGTTCCAGTACCGGCTATACTCCTTCCGGAGTGCTGCACAAAGTCTGGGGTATCGGTCCTGGGTTCTGGGTGCAGGTGTTCCCATGAAACTGCGGACATGTCTGGTTGTGGTCTTCCAGACTAGTCTGAGCTTCTCCCGTGAGGAGGCATGGGGTAGGTCAATCAGGTGTCTGTCTAACTCTCTCAAATATTCGTCAATATTATGGTTCGAGTTGTCGGGATCAAAATGTTGAATATCTTTAGCTATGCTCTCAAGCTCTTCAAAGCGGAAGCGCTGTGGCGTCCTTCCTGGTGAAGGCAAGACTAAGCTAGGTTGAGGAGGCGCGTCGCAAATTACAGGTTTGTTCCAAAGATAGGAAGATTTTGGAGGAGAACTTGTGTAAGTTCCGCTGCTGGTTTCTTCACTATCTGTGTCAGAGCAATGGGAAGCTGCGTAGCCGTTACCGCTGTCTCTCAGTGGAGCTTGTCTTAAGGACTTTGTGTCCGCTGGTAACTGTTCCCATCTTCTGCATGGCGGGGGAGTCGTATTTTCCTTACAAAAAGAGTGGGAGTCGGAGAAGCCTGAATCACACTGACTGGACGAGTCTGCTGAGGGAGGACATTCTGGTTTAGACTTCGACCACCTGTTCTTGTAGGACACAAACTGGGACTCTGCGGTGTGCAGGCCCTCTAAATAATGCCTGGCTCTCATGTCTGCTGCTTGAGCGTCGTGGAGGTGGCAAGCACTTTGCTCCTCTAGTGCTACCACTTTTTCCTGTAGGGCGGCTTTATTCTGAACCAAGAGACAGGTTTGTTTGTAGAAAGTCAGTAGCCAGCATTTTAATAATGGACCCTTGGATGATGTTACTTCATCAGATCTGCTGTTCAGTAACGAATCAATCTCCTCTTGGCACTCACTGAGATTTAGTTTCTGCAAAAACTCAGAGTAGCCTGTCTGAAGGCTCTGTGCCACAGATGAGATGAACTGTTTGCAGGGGGTCTCCATTGTGTCTGGAGAGAAAGGAGGGGGGTTATGCAAATCACCTGATAAGGTGACTGGCGGTTCTCTTTTAGAGAGGTCAGCTTCACCCTCTAATGATTCTATACAGCAACTCAGACTTACTGTAGGCTGCTTACTTAATTCTTTGCCAAAGGCACGCTAACTGAAATGCACGGCAGGGACAGTTAGGGAATTATTTTGAAATTTTGACTCGAGCTAGAACCCGTGGTGGAAACAGCAAGGTACAATTTCAACGTTCACAGAGTTGCTATACTCTGTGGCTCTACTTCTAGTAAAGGGAGAATCCGGTGGCTTCACTTGTTTGGTGTTAATCGCAAAAAGAGAATGTATTTGTTGTTATGCTGATGTGGGTGCACAGGTGAGCTGCGTCGACCTGTGACTTACAATGGAAATGTTAGTACTCTTTTACAGCCTGTGGACTGTCAATGAGGTGTCTCTAGCACCTCTGGTGAGTAATAACAGTGTTATAACGCGTCTTAGTATCCCTAACCCTGCGTAGTTGTTAGTATTGTTGTTTAAACAATAAATGGCGACTCACAACATGCATATGCAACCCTCAACTGTATTTGCTTGGCAAATAGTAACAGGGAGCAAACAAATCGATCCTTGAACATCGATTTCTAAACAATGATATTAATAATAACAATATTAATAATTATATTTAATATATTATCATGATATAATCATGAATAAACGGGGCACCACCCTGGGATCAGGGAAAAGATAACCTAAAACTGTATTCAGTCTCAATATAAAAGGTTTATACTCACATGCCAATCATCGTGATCATTGGCATAGAAGTACAAAACCAATCGAACAATTAAAAAGGCGTGAAGTTCGAGCACTAGCCTTCACAACCTGCTGTTATCCAGTGACATATACACAACAAGCACAAGAGACCGCCAGTTATAATATAATAAGATTTATCAAAACCAGTAATAATGATCACAATCAATAACACTGCAATTAACAAAGCCTTATTACCTAACTACCTAACACACAAAACTAAGCAAAACAACGGAAGAGACACACATGGAGTGTGTGTGTGTGTGTGTGTGTGTGTGTAGAGAGAGAGAGCGAGAGAGAGAGAGATATGGCCGGGCGCGACCACCAGATGGAGCTATTCCTCACAGCGTTCAGGGGCGGAGCCACTGACGTCCGATAGGATCACGAGAGAGAGAGAGCGAGCGAGAGATGGCCGGGTACAGCCACCGGATGGAGCGTCCTTAGCGTCCGCCGGACACAGCTGGCGTAGGACACATGTGGGGCAGCGTATGTGTGCGTGTGTGTGTTAGAGGGACACAAACAAAGTGAGGGGGAGAATGCGCGCGCAATATTCTGAGGCTCAGGAGGCATGTTACTATCACACGGGGCTCGTGAATGAACTGGCGTCCATTCAGCGGGACCGGTCTCTTAACTGATAGCAGACGCTTACTGGGCTTGCGAATATGGCTGAGGTTTAGTCAAAACACCGTTACAGAAATCAACCCAGCGGCGTGGGTACACAATCAGCATTCAAATACAACACGGGAAGCAACGGACTCGGCGGTCCGTGATCAAAACTTAAAACACGTTAACAAGAATTACAAGCATATCCTACACTATCAAACTTATGTCTCTGCCCAGACTGATAGCCTCTTACTAGTGTCGTTGCGTAAGCTGCGAGTCCGTCCTGGCGATGACGGCGTTCCTTACCACGGCGGCGGTAGTTCGGGAGTCCCGGCGGCAGCGGGGGTCGTGATGAGTCGGCTTAGTCCAGACGAGAGCGGAGCGTGTTTCCTCTCGTTGATCAAACTCGAATTAAGAAAACAGTTCGTGTTTCTTTCTTCCGCGGGCGGCAATATGATCGCGGCTTGGCGATTTAGTCAGCTTACTTCAGACAGGAGCTGGTAGCTGGAATGCAGGAACCGGCTTGGTTCCTCTTGTTGCAGCGGTGTGCTGTGGGGGTCGTACCCTGTTGCAACGTGGTGTTGCGATGGAAGAGAGTTGGAAGCAGGAAGAGTAAGAGCACCTAGGTGAGAAGTGAAACTAAAATGGCGGTGTAGTTTTTAATCCCCTTTGTCCCTTTGTTCTGACCGCATGTGTAGGCTTTTGTAGGCCGCATTGTGTAGTCCTATTGGTGAGGTCCCAACACATACCTGTATCTTTGTCCCCGAATCAATACTGCAAATATTTTCTTAAAAGCAACCCAAAAGCCAAAACCCAACCCAAAGCAGATCATAAGGTTTTCAAATAATTGCAGACTGCTGGTATTTTATAGCAGGTGTGGCAGGCATCAGGTATCGCACTCTCTTCCAGAAGCGCGAGTTCCAAGCAGCAGCACCCCGTGACCCCTCCGGCCACCTAATGGGGGCGCTCTTTTGAATCAGGTGCTGCAAGCCGATGGGAAGGTGTGTGTATCCCTGCGGTCCAGTGCTCCCCAGCTGGATCAGAATCACGCTCATTTCCCTCTGCAACAGTGCATGGTGGAGCCCCACCTGGAAAATGATCAACGATATATGTTTTTTGCTCGGTTATGGAACACACTGGATATTTGGTTAGAAAAATATTTTAGAATCAAATAATTATCTGGCTAAATGACATGAAGTATGGAAGCCAATATGTCTTTCTTAAATCATCATCAACATATCACATAACAATGATTAACATTTGATTATCTCATCGTCTTGAGATAAGAAATTATAATTTTGTGTTCCAAAAAAAAAAAATTAATGTAAGGATAATGCCTGTTGAGGGGTCCATAATGAGGAATTAATTGATGATATGGAGGCCAGAACCATCAAACATGCAGCTTCAGTCCATTAATTCCTGATAATGGAACCCTCAACATTCTCCTGCTTATACCATAGTCACTTGCCAAAGAAAGAAACATTATGATACTTTTCCACAGCCAGCTCATCTCATAGTACCCTTTGGAATAGTTAAGAACCAGAAAGCAAGATTCAAAGTCAGTAACATATAAACATTAAATATACTTTGACAGTATGTTTAACACAGGACTAGCTAGCTAATGTTGATTAGCAGAATGCTAAAGCCAACATTGTGCTTGCATGATTAACAGTCAATCATGACATTGGGGTATGGTTGACAAACAGTTAATATAGTTGCCATCCTTAGAGGATGACACACTGAAGGACTAAACTCATTGTTGTAAATAAGTTGTAAAAGTTAGGGTTTATCATTGATATAGAAATATAGAAATAATTGAATATGAATTAAAAACAGTGAACAACAGTTTCACTGCAACTAGCTAGTTAGGTGTCCATTATCCGACACCTTGCAGCCAATCAGAACAGGGCATTCAATCAAAACAGGGTTAACAATTCTCACAAGTCTACAAAAGATCTTAAAGATCATAGTGTTCCATATTCATACACCAAAAAACAAATCAAAACTGGAGAAGTCATCATTTTGGACCATATGGACCCAAGATGCGAATAAAGTGCCCCTGCCATTATTTTATAACAATCTCAAACAATAATGTCATTTTAACTCCACACATATTTATTCTTGCTGTAAGACTCCTACCTGCCAGTCAAACCCTCCTATGAGTGGGTTTTGGGTCGAGCCAGGATGCTGGTCTACGCTTTCTGAGTCTGATTCTGAACCTGGAGTGAGGATGACCATCAGCCTCCTGCTCTGCTTCATGCGATCCTCCACCAGCTCCAGACGGTCTATGGGATGTCACAAAATACGTTACTTAATGTGGTGTTTGAAAATGGTTCAACATTTACTTTGATTTAGCTTCTTTTATTTGACCATATTGGACAGCTGTTTGAGTCCTGTAAATGAATACTCATAGCACCAAAGCAAAAAAGAAGAAGAAAGGAATACAAGGAAATGATGTGGGGATGAAAAGGAAAATGGAGAAGCAAACAAAATGACACCCACAAAACAATTTGGAGAAAATAAAGGATTGCAGACTATATTAGCAAAATCGTAAAAAGATTAAGCAAAGGGCTCTACGTTACAGTGGTGTTTGGTCTTTCCAGTGATTTTATCTGTATTTGTGACCAAAATGTAAAAAGAAATTAACATAAAAATACATTAAATTCTGACCTTCCCCAGGTATGTCATCCCTCCCGTGGATGAAGAGACGATATCCACATTTTTCTTCTAGGACGGAGGGCAAAGTCTTTGTGACGAATTGACAGAGTGTGTCCTCAGTGACCTTGTTCATGCTCTGCATTTGGTAGACCACATAGGCGTCATACACCCTTGAATCTGGGAAATACAAACAAATTCATGGAAGCAAATTTCTGTCCAGATTGTTTTGATTTTACTCTGTTCTCCTCTTAAAAATCTATCTAATGAGATCATTATGATGCATTGAAGCCAACCTAAATATGAGTGGGTGGAATGGAACACAGGACTGTGGTTATAAAACCAATTGGTTATATTTAAACTTCCAACTCTTCCCATCCAGTTTTTGTGAAGCTGTGTTTTGCAAAAATCGGAAATCGGGAAGGAGCTCGGTGGTCATGTGGGAGGAGCGTGATAGTTGTAAACATTCAAAATCTGACAGAGTGCCCTCGATCTGCCGGACTTGCCGACTGGGACTTGAACAACACACAAAAACAAACGTTTGATGTGACATGTGCAACTCATCATATGATGCACTTAATCACACTTGGCAGTAGAACTCCCTGTGGTCCAGGAGGCCCAAGAGAAACATGCAGCTCCTAAGGGATGTTCACTGGATCGACTGTTCATGCTAAGTTCTCCAGTGGGGGCATGCGTGCAAGCTTGCGTGCCATCCAGGTTCTCTTTGGACCCTGGAACTTCTAAGCAGCAATACCTGTGGCCCTCCATGTCCTCTGACACAAAGAAATATGTCTGTATCCTCCTGCCTAAATTCTTGTTTCCCATCTCATCCAGTATGTTTTTAAGCTACACGGCGTCCCCTTGGACTTTGGGTCGGACAGGGGTCCACAGTTTTCCTCTTGTAAAGCCTTCTGTCAGGCCCTGGGGGCATTGTCCCGCCTGTCTTCGGGTCACCATCCCCAGACCAACAGCCAGACGGAGCAGACGAAACAAGATCTTGAGGCCAGTTTCCATCCAGTTTCCTGTTCCAAACACCTCCCTTGGGTGGGATACGCCCACAACTCCCTGATATCCTCAGCCACAGGTATTTCTCCATTCTTGGATGGTTTTCAACCCCTACTCTTCCCAGTCCAGTAGACATAGTGGCAGTGACTTGTGTTTTCCCTCTCTGTGTTCAGATCCGTTGTGTGCCTGGTTACGCAGCCTGTACCTGAGTTCCGCCATGAACTCAGTCCTCACGAGTCTTTAGTGACTGCCTCTTTGTGCCAGCCAGCTTCCTGCCCAACATTTTGGGTTCCTCAATTATCTCTTTCTGAGAAGTCTAACCTGGTTCAGTCTCTGCTCTCCGTTCTGACCTAACTTTTATACTTAATCTAGGTATCTGCTCCTTTGTGCAAGGAGGAACAGGAAGAGGACTGCCAAAGTCCTACAACATGACCTGGTCTGCATGTTTCTGACCAAACTGTTTCTGACCTAAATCCAATTCAGCACCTATGGGATGTTATGTTTCAGTGCATCTGACGCCACCAAGTACAGCCACACGCTGTCCAGGAGTTCAAGGATGCCCTGATTTAGGTCTGGAAGGAGATCCCCAGGACACCATACTGCTGCCGACTCATCAGCAGCAGCCCAGATGTCGTCAGGAGTTCATACAGGCACGCAGAGGCCAAACACACTACTGAGTCACATTATGAGCTGCTGTGATTAAATTCATGCAAGTTGAATCAGCCTGTGATCTACAATGTTTACTCTGATTTACTGTGCAATTTTGAATCCAGCCCTCAATGGGTTGATGAATTTAGTTTCCATTCTCTGTTGTTTAGGGTAGTCAAAATGAATGTGTTAAAGCAGGACGATTAATTTCTGGAATTAACATGTTCATTTTTTTAACGTATTAACGCTGTTGGCTCTCTGGATAGGAAGTTTGATATAAATGATGTTCCTTACCTTTTTTGTAAATGCTAAGCGGGATGCAGGGTCTAAAGAAGAGAGCGAGGTTGATGGCGAAGCATTTGACCAGCGCAGCAGCCAACACACAGATAAGCAACGCACACACTCCTCCAATGACCAGTGGGATTATTGATGCTGGAAAACAAACATAGTCATGAACGATTGCAGAGAAGGCACTTTCTTTGCATTTTATGTATTATTTACAAATTCCATAAAAAGGCTTAAAGTGCGTTCACATGTCACATTGGCTGAATGATTCATACGACTACAGCCGTATGAAGCCAAAATAAAACACATTTTGCTGTGATTTATTTGCAATACACAGAACCAAAGGATGCCAAAATAATAATAGAAACCCTTTACTGGGGCCCCAAAGGGCAAAACTGCTACACCGCATGGTTCCACCTAGGGGGGCCACAAGGCAGAGTTTGCCCCTGCCCATTGTCAACCCACACCGTCCCACAGTGAGCTAGATTCTCAGGGCCTAGATTACTTTAAGCCCACCTCACAGCCACTCTGTCTTAGCTTCAGTACATCTCACGACAGACCTGGAAGTTTCAAATCCAAATTCTCACAAGCTAAGAGTTGAAATGGGCTGATCTGAATTTTAAAAGGTTCCCAAAAGAATCAAAACAAAGGGATGCAACTGGATTGCAGGAAACACGCCTGTTGATATGCAGAATATACCTATTCTTAACAAAAATATGTTTGATGTGCATATAAGTATGGGGTTCTGTAGTTATTTTAAAACAGTCTGGTAAATTTAACCATCGGATCAACTGTATCTAGCTCCTTGGCTGAGGTGGGCAACAAAATCCAGTCCAGACTACAGGTGAAAGGAATACCTGCTGCTGTCAGATGGCTGTAAAGACTTTCACCAGAGTAAAAGAACGGCCTTCAGTACACCGCCATGAATGAGCTTTATTCTGCTTATCTGGCATTAGTGCCAGAGATGCAAAGCAAGATGGCTGCCGAGGAGTTGAGTGGTTTGTCAGGCTCCACTCAAATCCTCTTTTACTCGTTTTTTCTGCTATTATTTGGCATGATAGCCCTTGCTTTTAATGTAACATTTACTGGCTCTAGAACAAAACAAAGACAATCATCAAACAACAATCCTAAAGATGAGGGAAATGGTTGCGCACTGCTGCTCTGCTGTTGGCTCCTGCTGTTGCCACTTGATCCTGATCCTATTGTCCGAGGATGTGCAGTTAAACCCTGGCCCAACTACTCACCTTCCCCCGGCAAATGCAACGACAAACGGACTGCATGAGTGGCAACTGAGGTCTGGAGGGACGGACATCTTCGCCGAGGCAACAGGTACTCCACACGGGGTCAACAGTATGATTCAATCAGCAAGAAAACAATGTGAATTTGGATTCTTTCAGACTGTAAATCATGCAAGAGTAATATGGGAGCCTACGTCTAAACCAAAGGGCATATTGGGCGGACACTTGAACATTCGGAGTATATTGCCAAAACGTGACCAGATTGAACATCTTCTAACGGACTCCAACTTAGACTTTTTAGCACTGAGTGAAACTTGGCTGCATAGTAGTGATGTCCAAATGAAGCTTCGTGAAGCATTTTCTTTATTTTCTGAGCCCAATAGATGGCGCTCTCTGTTCAACAAAGGGTTGAAAGCAATGGAAATATATCGGCCTTCAAACCTTTGTTAAACAGAGAGCGCCATCTATTGGGCTCAGAAAATAAAGAAAATGCTTCACGAAGCTTCATTTGGACATCACTACTGCATAGTAACATCCCGACCAGCATGATTGACGTCCCTAGCTATACATGCTACAGACAAGATAGAACATCAGACAAGGGCTGGGGGGGAGTATTATTCTATGTAAGGGACACTGTGAAATGTAACGAAATCGAACTGAATACAACATTAGAATGTCTGGCGTTGAATGTTGCTTTATCGCCGAAGATGAATTTTAATATTGTAGCACTGTATAACCCACCATCGCACGATGTTTCATTTTATGATGACTTAGATAAACTTCTTAAACATAAAAATACTCGCACAGAATCGATTTTACTTGGTGATTTTAATATTAATTGGCTAGAGAAAAATCGCAGAACGAAATTAAAGACACTGCTGTCAAAACACAGTCTTCAGCAGATGGTGAAAGGCCCAACGAGGATTACAAGAACAACTAAAACTTTGATAGATCTAATTATTACAAACAGACCCCAGCAAATCATGAGAACATATAACCTACTCACAGGGCTTTCAGATCATAACACGACCATGGTTGTCCGAAAACTCACTAAACAGCGGTTATCAAAATTTGCGAATGAAAGTAAAACCGGGTATTCCCAAAAAGGGTATTCCCAAAAACAAGCGGGCACAAATTGAAAATGACCTAAACAATTTAGACTGGGATAATGTTCTACAATCAAACGAGTTAGAAAATTGTTGTATCTCCCTAACAAAAAATCTCACAAACCTAATTGGGAAATACATGAAGTCGTTTAAGGGCATGCAGCTAAAAGCATCCTTACCATGGCTGAGTAATGACACTCGCCAGCTAATGAAAAAAAGAGACTACACACTGAAAAAATCGCTACTCACTAAAACTAATACGGATCTTCTTATTTTTAAAGGATTGAGAAATGCAGTAGTCACAAAATTGCGTAAAGCAAAAACAGCTTGTTATATGCAACTGATTGGGGAATCTGAGGGAAACAGTGCATCCCTCTGGAAGCACCTCAACAGTCTTACTAAAATTAAGCCAAGTCAACAAAAAACAATAACCGAACTGAAAGTGAATGGAGTTATTAGCACTAACAATCTAGCCATTGCAAATTAATTTAACAACTTCTTTATTCAGTCAGTGGAGGAGCTTGCTGAGACTTTTGAACCAGCAACTCTGCAGAGCTCAAAGTCTACGTCATCAAAGTTGTTCCAAATTGAGGAGGTCAGCGAGGAAAAAGTACATAAAATGATTAACATGTTAAATAAATCTAAAGCAAAGGATGTGTTTGGGTTGGACACTGCCTTTATTAGAACTCACTGCTTGACCCTGGTCAAACCTATAACTCATCTGGTAAACCTCTCCATCAGAGTGGGCAAATTCCCACAAAGCTGGAAGCAAGCCATTATCATTCCAATTTTTAAGGCTGGTGCAATGACCAAGCAGGCAACTATAGGCCAATCTCAATATTACCCGCCCTCTCAAACATTTTAGAAAAAATCATAACAGAACAACTAGTTAGGCATCTTGAAAACAATTGCCTCATTAACCCCAAACAATTTGGTTTCAGACAATGGTATTCAACAGAAATGGCCAACTGCTACCTAACCGAGAACATTAAGAGTAAGTTAGACAAGGGTAATATTGTGGGAGCTGTGTTTATAGACCTCAAAAAGGCCTTCGACACAGTGAACCACAGCTTACTCTTGAACAAGCTCACCAACTTCAACTTCTCTGAACATGCCATCGGTTGGTTTGCCTCATACCTGGCCAATCGAGAGCAACGTCTTAAAATAAACATAGAACTCTCAATGCCACTTCAGTCGACAATGGGTGTTCCACAGGGATCCATCCTGGGGCCTCTGCTGTTTAGTCTGTATATCAACGACCTACCAACATGCTGTCAGTCAGCAAACTGCCAAATGTATGCTGACGATACGGTCTTATACGCACCAGCTAGAACACCAGGTGCAGCAGCAGAGGTCCTGACCAAGGAAATGGAGGGAGTATCCCAATGGCTCAAAGATAACCACCTGACGCTTAACATCAAAAAGACTCAATGTGCTTCTCTATAAGAGGTAAAGCCAAATGCACCATTAAAATAGGCCAAGAGGCTATAGAGGAAGTGGATGAATTTAAATTTTTAGGTATTATTTTAGACTCACAACTTAATTTCAAAAAACACGTAAAGAAACTTTGCAAGACTGTCCGGACAAACCTGAACTGCTTCAGAATGATAAGACATCACATCCCGGTCAAGGCAGCTTTATTGTTCTTTCATGCAATGATACTCTCTCACTTATCATACTGTATTACTGTATGGGGCCAAGCCTCCCAGACAACCGTCAAACCAGTCACATCATTATACAAACAGGCACTGAAAATAATGGACCAGAAACCATTACTGTTTAATTTTACAAAAATATAAGTTATTACGTTTTGAAACTTTATTAAGTTTTCTTTTCTTAAAATAATTTTTAAATGCGCAAATAATCTGGCGCCCTCTGTACTCTGTCCATTTGTCATGAAAACAAAGGCAAGGAGCGCGGCCACAAGCGAGCAACGGGTGGTAACTGCACAGTAGAGGGGCGCAAAACTTCTTTCGGCCAGTCATGTTTTTCAGTAATAGGAACCCGCTTTTGGAACAACTTACCGATAGAACTAAAAACACAAACAGAACTGAAAACATTTAACAGTAAGGTAAAACACTGGCTGAAAGTAAATCAGGGTTGTGACCACTAAGACACACACGCACACACACATACACACACTCTATTGTCTATGTTTTACTGTACTGTCTGTGTTGATGCCTGGCTGTTCGCATAGGTGAGAGTTTGCGGGCGGTTGGGTATCTGGGGGTTGTGTCGTATGTGATTTGCTGTCTGTGTTATTGTATTGGTGTATGTTGTGACTGGCTGACCGTATAAGTGAGAGTTTGCGGGCGGCTGGGTGTCTGGGGGTTGTGTACGTGGCTTATTGTTTGTGATGTTCCTATGTATGTTGTGGTTGTTCTGTTGTGTATGGTTAGGGTATCAAGGGTAACACTAAAATTACCCTTGATGTTTTGTTGGTCTCTATGTGTATAGAGAGGTGTTTGCACACGTATACTAAACCTTTTAGAATACTTTTAGACTACAACATGTTTTTAGAAAGGTCTGACCAGGGACTGGGGTTGCAAATTAGCCAACTGGCTAAAAACCTTTTATGTAACACATCTACAGACATTGTTATGGCCTTGACTGTGATAGCTATGTATGTAATAATGTGCGCTGCATTGTCCCTGACAAATAAACTAATAAATAAAAAATAAACCTCTGGTTGAAAACATGTTGCAAAGGGATATTTACTGTTAAAGCCATTAACTAAATTACAAATATCAAACAGGCATGCAAATTACATTTCTGTCAATGCATCAGTAACAGCATGTGTAGAAATGATGCAAGAGCATCATACACCACCAAACTGAATGCAGCAAGTTAGCATGCAGACACATTTGACTGAAATTAAGGAACTTTGCTGATCGATTGTTTTCTCCAGATGTCCATTTAGTAGGATGCTACATTTAAGGATGTATCCACACATGAACTCAAGGTGATTCCTCAGCAGGTATGCTGGTCAACCATACTTACTGATGACCCAGACCCCTGGAGTGGGTCACTGGAGTGTTCCTGGCTCGAAATGAGGCAGATCATGTGCACACATGTGTACTGTGGCAGCATGCCTTCAACTGGCTCTATTTACAGAGATAGTTATTGGTGTCTATGTGGTAAACCCCAAAAGTGTGTGATCAGCTACAAATAAATACATAAAACTAACGCTAATACTGCGAGTCTACTGCTTGTGTGTTTTTAATTTTGAATAAGGAACTGAAACATTGCATTTCCATCTTGTTAAATTTCTTGAACATTAACAAACATTGAAACAGCCTGCCTCTATTGTCAAAAATATCTGCAGTGAGTAAAATCCTTTTAATAGCATGAGTCGCGCTGTGGAAGTGTTCAGCATCAGTGATTTGAGTGAACTTGGAAAGGGAATCTAAGAGTCAAAGTACATTTTTTGTTGTCCAGAAATATATGGGACGTGTCCCACATAATTACGGCCTTGACATAAACACAAAAGATCCCACGGTCAAACTTGTGCGAGTAACACAACATGAAATTTTGATGTGTTTGATGTGAACGCAACAGAAAACCAACAATGAACAACAAGAATTGCCTGTGTGTAGTTATACTCATCCATGATCCGGTCACTGACCTCTCCGCTTAAGAACTAAACTGGAAGACAATGTTGTGAAGAAGCCGCTGCCCTTGCAGGTAAATTCAGCCTTGAAATCCTTCGCAGACACTTTTTCAATGGTCAGGATTGCAGTGGAGATGGTATTGTTTGATGGGCTCTGGACAACTCTCAAGGACGCAGAGTTTTGATGCATTACAGAAAAAGAGACAATCAATGTTGATTATTGAGAGTGAGGGGTTTGTTGCAGCCAACAAGGGCAAGGAAATGTCCAAAATCAAATTATTTTATAGCTGCAGAAAGGTGTTTTGTTCACACGAGACAGCAATATCCATCACACTGAAACATTCCATTAAAGATTGGATGGATTACCCTGACATTTGTCTTAATGACTTTTCCCCTGGTGCCCAAAACATTTCCAGTAAAAACATTTTTTAAATCTAAATGACGGATTGGCATAATATTTTTGTATAGATATTTATGCATCACAGACTTTGTTGACCTTGTTTCTTTTCACTGGACCAGAATGGTCACTGCTAGAAGTGCTGGATGGATAACTTTTCCCAGGATAATTTGTAATTATTAACTAATTTCATCGAGCGTCATCATCCAGCTCAATTTAAAGTAATTCAATACTTCATGGTTATATGCCTCTAATAACATTCCCATGCCTCAGCTGTACTTTGTGTTTCATGCTAAATACACCTTAAACACTACCTGCTAAATAAACAGAGGGAGTAGTAAAAGATCTGAATATTACAAACAACACTTTATAAATGGCAATGGTCAGTGTTTGGAAACACCTTTCACACATTATATTATGTGATCATTTTAGCTCGAGTGAGTGCAGTTGTGCTTTTAATGAGGCTTACGTTTCCGTGGTTTGACTGTATCCATGGGTCTGATTGAAATTCATTTCCCAGCGAGTCTTGCAGTCAGATTTCACGTTAGTCCCACAGAAAATTGAGCAGTTCAGCTTAATTCCAACACCTGGTTGAAAGAACAACTTTGAATATCATGTGAGAAATTACTATTTCTTAGTGAGCCCGTGAAAATAATTTTCTTTTTGTTTTCCAAATAACCTGAAGGCAAACCAAAATAATTTCTACTGGATCAGACTATAAGGTTAAAATCAAAGTGTATAAATTAAAAAGGTCTTATCTGTTTGATGTTTTTCTATCTCATCTAAGTTGTTGCTATCATTTATTCATCCGATATGTTGTGTACAGGCATCAAAGGATCTACATTTGTAGTAACTAAGTGACAACACTTCTTTCTCACAATTCTAACAAGTCGTAGATATCTCACTAAAGAGCAACACTAATACAGTAATCAATAACATGTAGGTAAGGTCTAATTGGTCCAGACAACACACACATTTGATCAAGTTTATTTTTCCTACCTTCCTCAGCAAGCTGCTCCTTGTCGGTCGGAGAGATGACTATTAACTCACGGTGAACATTTGTATCTGCAGGCAAGCAAAAACACAGTGTTGGGTATTTGTCTCCATTCCCATCGATAGACATTTGACAATGTTCACATGCTCTGAACCTAATCAATTATTTTATCTGACACCCAAAAAATAGATCCAAATCTTTAGCCCATGATACAACATAATTTGATCAGTTATTTTTTTATGATTTACTTTATAGAGAACATGGGTTGTTTTTTGTAAAATCCATGCAGATTGTGACAAATTTGTTGCAGTGAAAATTGTGCCCAGAAAAAAAATATTTTTAAGAAAGTCCAACACTGAATCTTTAAACTGGACTAGATGTACTGGAACAGAGAGTCAGTAGCTATTGGCATTGGACTTCCATCATATACAGAATCTGACTTCTATAAGAACACAAAATCCACAAACAATCATGATGCATTTATGCTGTTTTTTGCTTGTAATGTCACAGATTCTCTGTGTCTCATAGTAAAGTAAAAAAAAAAGGGATTGCATGGCTCTTAAAATTAGACAAAGGGGAAATTCTCAAAGCACCCGGGAAGGGTTGCAATGAACAGCTAACTGTGCTGCCAAGCAAATAGTGTCTCGGTGCTCCTGTACTTTTTGCATGCATTTAAATTATGTAATATGCATTCTGGTTATTGCCAAATTAAAGCTGTAATATCATAAGTGCAATATCTTCTGTGAATAGGACCTTAAAGTCCCAGTCAGCAACATTTTTTTTGATCATTTACTGAAGCCGACACTATGCTCCGATAGAACAACATAAATCATCCGTTTTTAGAAAAAAAAGTGCGCCTCTACGTGCACGTAGAGCCTGTTGTTTGTTTTGCAAATTCCTCGTTAAAAAATGAAACGAGGAGGTCCAAAACAACCAAGGAAAAGAAAACACCGGTTCACGTAACAACGTAAAGCAACCACATAAGGCAACAACA
This sequence comes from Eutrigla gurnardus, assembly GCF_963514095.1. Taxonomy (NCBI): domain Eukaryota; kingdom Metazoa; phylum Chordata; class Actinopteri; order Perciformes; family Triglidae; genus Eutrigla; species Eutrigla gurnardus. The sequence continues at coordinate 4,245,289 of NC_139926.1, forward strand.
TCATGTAACATCGCAATGTAACAACATATGTCAACAACGTAAGGCAACAATGTAACGCAACAACGTAATGTAACAACGTAACGCAACAACGTATGTCAACAACATAACGTAACAACGTAACGCAACAACGTAATGCAACAACATAACGCAAAAACGTAACGCAACAACGTAAAGCAACAACGTAAAGCAACAACGTAACGCAACAATGCAACGTAACAACGCAACGCAACAAAATATCGCAACAATGTAGCGCAACAACGTAATGCAACAGCGTAATGCAACAATGTAACGGTCCTTAGGATTTTCATACTAAAAGTGATGTTACAAGCTTAAAGGGATAGTTCGGAATTTTGGACATAAGACCTATTTTCCAAGTGAGCCGGTGTGTTCGAGACGTCTGTCTCGAACAGACGAAATTTCATTCAGTTCTTCTAGTTGCCGAGTTCGCTTATGCTATGGGTAGCACAATTCAATCGTTCTTAGCTAGACAGGCATTAAAAACAGTCTTGCCCACTCCACAGTGCACCCGAGGCAAATCAATTAAAACACTAGACTGTCGATGTACATATATCTGTGTTGATAGAATAATATTTAAAACAAAATTAACCTTGCATCGCATGAATCATCCATTTTTTGAGGAACTAGTTTCTCAGCAGCAGCGGAACTTTATTTTGCTCCGTAGGACTCAAAACTCTAAGACGCGCCGCCCGAAATACTGCCCGTAAATAGGCAATCGAACCGGGCCAAACTGTCGGCACTTATACCCCCAAGGCTGTCTGAAAAGCCCTCGGAGCTCACTCAAACACCGGGCAGCCCACGGCCACGCAAAGCCACAATTACGCACCGCGAACCCGGACCACTGCTCCATCCGGAGAACCGTAAACCCTCGGACGCGTTCTCAGCTCCAGCGGGGGCTATCTCGGTCTCCACAGATGCTCGTTCACGTTCTGCCCTTTGAGCATCCCTCTCGCGCAATTCTTCCTCTGTATATTCAGGCTCGTACAGGTACAGTTGGGTTTGGGTGGAAAAAAACTCTTCATCAGAGTCTTCAAAAGTTTCAGTATATTCTCCAAAAGTGTCCATTTCTGTGAGATTGAAGAAACTAGCACTGCAGGCTACTCTGCGTCTGTAGCAATGACAGCAGGTAAACAAACTATTATAGAACCGGTAACTTATAAGTGCTAGGTGATATCAGTCTGCCGCTGCCATAGCCTACTAGGAAGTATGACACGCTGCTGCTGCTGCTGAGACATAAATCCTTAAAAATGCAAGGTTGGTTTTATTTCAAACATTCTATCAACACATATGTACATCGATAGTCTGCCGTTACAATGGATTTGCCTCGGGTGCACTGTGGAGTGGGCAAGACTGTTTTTAATGCCATGCTAGCTAAGAACGATTGACTTGCGCTAGCCATAGCATAAGCGAACTCGGCAACTAGAAGAACTGAATGAAATTTCTTGAAAACGTCTCCAGACGTCTCGAACACACTGGCTCACTTGGAAAATAGGTCTTATGTCCAAAATTTTGAACTATCCCTTTAACTACCTTTTGTAACAAGTGTAAAGTCAACGTTTACTTTTAGACACTGACAGCGTTATCCTTTTGTGAACTTTTTCACTGTTTAAATTTATTACTATACCAATTGAACTGTCTGAATACAGAGCAATAGTGCCGAGGCACGGTCTGGATCAAATGGCCTTAGTGTGAGTGCGCCCTAAAAGCAACATCCGCCATCTTGATCACATCAGTGGGAGTGGTGAGGTATCTGTGCAATTACACATTTTGAGCTATGATTTAACCAGAAAAGATCACTGCTCTGCATGAAGGTTTAAGGAATGTGAATTGTTTAGTTTAACAATCTGCAGGCCGCCTTAGTCATATCTCAGCTTTGTGTGTGCGTTAAAGCTGGCTACAGGATGTTCAGTACCTAGAACAGAGTTCTGCGCTGACGGAGCTTGCTTGATGTATACATTTTCATATATACACAAGTACAGATAGATAGTTCTTTCAGCTTTAGGTTTACAGGCCCCAAGGAGTGACATCAGCAGAGTTAGATAACGTATATAACTATCATAGCTTATTAGAATGGATTGGATGCTTGTAATTTGTTGCAATAAAGATTGCTCAATCATCCAGCCTGGCCTCAGCTGATTCATTTATAACCAATCTACACATTGACACCTTTGAGGGAGACAGCCCAGAAACAACAGTGGCCTGCAGAGCTGTGCATTGTGGGAGTTGTTGTCTTCCATCCACATGTGCCAAAAAGTCACTGGCTGGGTTCGAAATGCCATACTAATGTACTGCCTACTACATAATGTGTATGTACTGCATACTGCCTACTAAATCAACCTTTGAGTATGCCCCCCCCCCCCCCCTCAAGAGCCGACACCTGGCCTGGGTGTCAAGCATAGAAGTCACGGAAGAAGTCGGGATGAACGATGAGTTACCGGGGCAGCCAGGAGCGCTCCTCAGGACCATAACCCTCCCAGTCCACCAGGTATTGGAATCCCCGGCCTCTTGCCGGAGGGCAGAGTGGACTGACGGACACTGGCTTGAGGAGCAAGACATGGAATGAGGGGTGAGGGGTTAAGGGAAGCAGGGAGCTTGAGTCTCACCACGCTAGGGTTGATGATGCGGTCAATTTTTAAGGGACCTATGAAACAGCCACGATGATGAGTAGCCCACGACACAGGGTGCTCACACAAGAAGGACCTGGCGCCAGTGCTCTCTCTCGGTTAGCTTGACGCGGGTTTACCCAGTGATTTATCTGTAATCTATGAAGCACCTTCACGGACAAATTTGAAGGTATTTTCCAGCACTGTCAAGTAGGGGTGGGCGATATGGCAAAAATATCATATCACAATATTTTTTTTTTCAGGCAGGATCACGATCCACGATCTTATCACGATTCTTTATCATGTTGGTTTGTAAGACTATTTTGCAAGTTACTGAACAGTACAACAAAACTAATTTCCCTATTTAAAAAAATAAGAATAACAGACCATTTAGGCCAAAATACCTTTTCGAACAGATTTTAATCAAGTGCAATTCTGCAAAGTATGAACATTCAACAAGAATTTTAAAAGGTAAAACAACTCTATAAATAGCTCATTCTTTTTAGGGACCAACTCCTCCGTGTTGTCCGCCATGCCACTTGCGCACTGTATACAAACTGTCCTTAATCCCTCAGCATAGTGACGAGGTGTGACGGTGTATTAGGACCATTGTAGTAAAAAAAACAAAAACAAAAAACAAGCCGAGAGAGGTGCGCAATATTCAGGGAAAAAAGTTGCAAATTTATAAAGTAGCAATTTTGCTGCTTTATAAAGTCGCAGATTTGCTAGTTTTAAAGTAGCAAATTGCTACTTTATTATAGCTGTCATAGAGGAAGTAAAGAAATTGCTTGACCGGATGTTTGCCGTTGCTCTGACAACAAGTGAAAGCCACGGCTACATCTTAGCCTAACAATTGACAATGACAATTTAGCTAGCATAAATGCTGGTTGTTTGTTAGCACCGTAATAAAGTAGCCCCCCTCTCTCGGCTCCTTTTTTTTCAAACAGTGGCCCTGATACGCTCTCGTACAAACGTTTCCGTGTGGACAGTGATACTTACGATCTCTCTGTAAAGGCAGATCGCGGAGCGATTTGGGACATTTTGATCGTTCACGATCTAATATGGTCATATTGCACACCCCTACTATCAAGAATGGAAAATGAAGGTGCTTCTCATCAAAGTGGTGCAGATAGTTTTCTTGGTTTGAGTACAATGTCGATAAGGATGCGCTTTTCTGTAAAATGTGCAGATATTTCTCCAGCGGAGCTGACAGCCCGCTTGCCAGAGAGGAGGTTGTATGGTCGATTTAATAGAAAGGAAAGTGTATGTTGTTCTTTCATAATTCATACGTCGACTGGGGTGTTTTCATTCTTTGATTTGCTTTTCCACCAAATTTGTATGATATGTGCATTTTCTGTTACTCATGAGCTGACCGTGGCATTGAAGCAACAATGGTCATTAATGTGAGATTTCTGTCTGATGTATTTTATGTTAAACACCCTCTCTACTGTTTGGGTTTACCTGTAGTTGTGCAATAAAATTATCAATTGTACTGTGCAATAGAGCCAATATGCCAATTGACAGGTTTTGTCTATATTGTTGGTTTGTGTACAGCCTTTATAGTGCTCTGTTGGTAGAGCTTGTGTTATAGGCTGTGTTTTGCTGTCATTGTCTTTGTAATGCATAATGTTGCAAAGTAAAATACTGTTTTTGCAGTTTGTCTTTATCTGTCATTTTTCTTGTTCCAACGTTTTATAAGTCATTTTTACTGGGAAAAGGTGATATGTGCCTATGCCACCGACTCCAAGTAGATGTAAGAGGATCTTTAACGCAAATCTGATCTACTGACAAACTGATCTGACTATAGGGCCTCATCTTGCAAAAAGCATGTTAACAGACAGTGAAGCTTACAGAAACAATCACCATGTGACTGCAGAGCTGTTAACCCTATAAACAGGGTTGTTTAAAACTAGTTTAGCACAGAACTGAACATAACAGACAGAAAGTACTGGTGAACAAAATCAGCAAACGTTGCATGAACAGTGATGCGTTCCTGCTACATACTGTAGGGCAGGCGAGTGGCTACAAATCTTTGAACTGAACTGAATCAAACAATCCAAATCAACAGTTATTCCTAATTTCTATATCTGCATAGCATAGCGTAGCATGATCAATGAGTTGATTGAAAGAGTCTTTGCAGAAAAGAGATTCAGTGAAGGGAAGCCAAGGGAGTTCAAAAAGTGCAAATATTATAGATTGAAAGCTTTATTGTTTTTGCAGACACACTCTGCAGTTCTCTAAACAAACTAAATTGTGAAAAAATTAGAGCACAAACACAACAGGTGGGAAAAGGACTTTGTGAAAGTATGAAAATAAAAACCACTATGAAAAGTATTCAACAAAATACAGTTTAATAAGGCAACAGCTGTGCAAATTGCAGTACAAACTTCAATGAGCATATAATGTGTAATGTATTTGCAACAGTAGCATGAGTCTGTACAGTACATGCAAGTGCAATATCTGAGGGGCACTCCACTGGTTTTACATATGAAGCTCAGTTGGCCTGGTGTTCTCTTTTTGCCATGAAAAAGTTATTGTTGTTTTTTTTAGTTAATTCCCTGTTTTATTTTGAAAATCTTTCACCCTAAGTTGGTTTACTTTATACATCCTGCTATGTTGATTTGAATAGTAATGGCCATTCTACTCTTATTTTCTTGCATGATTCATCTAGAGACCATTGCAATCAAACATGTTGATGTCCTGAATTATGGTAGTCCTGTATTGTAAGTATTAGCTCAAGCATAGCATAGCAACAATCCGCAAATAAGAACAAGGATGGTTTTGCTCTGAGTCCAGCTGACCAACAAGCTGATCTCCTCAACTAATTTTCCCATCATAAAAACCTGAAAAACACTCAGTCACCTTCAAGTATTAGCCTCCTGGAGCCTGATGACTTGAACTCCTTGCCACTGTGTGTCCAGGTACAAATGCAAGTATAGATGCCCTCATCACGTCTGGAAGCCTTTTCAATCCTAATTTCATTCTCCTGCTGGCCTTGCAGGAGTTTGGAGTCCTGCAGGAGGGACCACATACGTACGGAGGAGCAAGGTCAGAGAGAAATAAAGAAGGCATCTTGTCAAAATGGAAACAGGACATACAACATAAGATGGAATTGGAGGGAATCTGCAGAGTGGGTTTGAACATTTGAATACCCACATGCTCTAATTATCAAATGAAACAGAGAAATAAAGGAACATTTGTTAATATTTTTCTTAGTTTAAATGTCAGTAAGCATGTTAACTGAACAGAATGCAAAAACAAAAAATAATGCAATATGAAGGGATCATTCATCAATGTAACATATAGTATCAGCAACATTTCCTAATAAAGAATTATTGATCACTTTACTTTCTAAACCACTGCTAACCAAAGCTCACATTGCTCATAATTTCCTATAAACAATTTGTTCTGTAACTGTGATTTCACAACTCACAATGTAGACGTTACAACAGCTGGTCAGAATAAAAGGTTACTTGTAGTTCCTAAAGTCTCCAAAATTAGAACAGGGGCCAGAGCTTTCAGCCATCAAGCTCCTCTTCTATGGAACCGTCTTCCAGTTCTGGTTCGTGAGGCAGACACTGTTCCCACATTTAAGAGTAGGCTTAAAACCTTTCTCTTTGACACCACTTATAGTTAGGGCTGCCTGAGCCAGCTCTTAGTTAAGCTGCTATAGGCCTAAACTGCTGGGGGATTATAGTGGCACACTGAGCCTCTCTCTCTCTCTCCCTGTGCTTTCTCGCCTAGCAGGTCTCCCTGGACCGTGGTGGAACCTGATCCTGACTGACGCCAGTATTTTTAAGGCAGCTGACTATTGAATAAAGTAATTGACTAAAATCGGCATCTCTACTGTTACTAACTTGACCCGGGAGTCTGGCTATGATTTCTGGTCCAGCAGAGTCCACTGAGGTCCTGACCGATGCAGACTGCTAACTGGCCTGACGCTGGAAACACCACATTGTAGCTCCACCTGCCCACTGTGTGACTGCTCAACTACTCCTGCTTTTTGGTCTACGGTGACGTGGTTGGGATGGATCCATCTCGGGGTGGCTGTGCCTGCTGCCATGGACTACTACTGCTGATACTATTGCTTCTGTTAATACCACCACTACTGTTAATGCTACTCAATTCAATTCAATACATTTATTGCCATGTCAACAAGTTGATAGGAATTTGTCTTGGTACAACTCACAAACAAAAGTAACATGAAGGACAGACATCATAAGTACAGAGAACAGACAATGTACAACAAACAACAGACAATAAACAATACCAAGCAGACAGTAGAACAATAGACCATACCCAACAGACAGTAAAACAGTAGACAGAGAAAGTGCGTAGTGCATACAGTTGTTAAAGTGCTATTAACATATCTTTCAGTGCTGTCTCTGAACCGTGATGTGGAGGTCTTAACCAGATTCTGCCTAAAAGCCTATTAAGGCAGTTTTTTTCTGGCCACTGTCGCTGTAATGCTTGCCCCTGGGTGTTGTTTGGACTTTGAAATTGTGTTGACTCTGGAAATCATGAGCGTATTCTAGTCCTGCTCAATGTGTTAAGTGTCCTGAGATGACTGATGATTCTGTTGTGATTTGACACTATAAATAAAATTGAATTGAATTGAAATTGGTCCAGAATGCTGCAGCTCGTGTTCTGACTAAAACTAGAAGAAGGGATCATTTCTCCTGTATTAGCTTCTCTGCACTGGCTCCCAGTAAAATCGAGAATATAATTTAAAATCCTTGTCCTCACTTACAAGGTTGTTAATGATCAGGCACCATCATATCTTAGAGAGCTCATTAAACCCTACTGTCCTCCTAGAGCACTACGCTCTCAGAATAAAGGGTTACTTGTAGTTCCTAAAGTCTCCAAAATTACAACAGGGGCCAGAGCTTTCAGTATCAAGCTCCGCTTCTGTGGAACCGTCTTCCGGTTCTGCTTCGGGAGGCAGACACTGTTCCCACATTTAAGAATAGGCTTAAAACCTTTCTCTTTGACACTGCTTATAGTTAGAGCTGAGTATTGATTAAAGAAATTGATTAAGGAATCTGGCAGTGATTTCTTGTCCAACCGTATCCACTGAGGTCCTGACAGACACCGACTGCAACCCGACCTGATGATGGAGCACTGTGTTGTGGCACCTGCTCCACTGTGATGCTGCTCATCATTCACTGCTTTCTGAGGGGTATTCCATCAAACTCGCTAAGTGCAAAGCCGGGCTAATTTCGATAAGCCTCGCTACCTTTAGCGAGAGTTGCGTTCCATCAACGTGACTTAAGGCACTCTCCGCTAAGTAACCATGGGAATTTATCCGACCAAACTAGCCTGCCCTGGGGCAGGCTAACCATCAGGCTTACTTTAGCGGGGGTTTCAGAGACAACCGTCTGTCAGAAACAACTGTACCAGCAGAAGGTTCCGCCAAGCCTAGTCCTCGTGATTTCGTCACGTGAAAGACCAAAAATGACCAAAATTACATATATCAAGTACAAACAGACTATATTTTCATCAAGCGTCTAAGAATACACGCTTGCAATAAAAAAAATATGAATAAATTGTTTATTTTGTTTAAGACCAACTGGCCATATCATTATCTAAAGCCCCCAGTTGGGTGAGTGGTGATGCTCCTGCCCCCGGATGTGGGCATCGCAGGTTCACATCCCGGCGAAGACATCTCATGTGTGTGTTTTTTTGTTTTTTTGCCTGTATAATTGTCTTTAGATCAGAGAATTAGTCCAACATTTTACCTTAACTATGATAAATATGTCATACAATTTCCCCAGAATCCAAATATAACTTGCAAAAACATGATAGGCATAAAGATGTTATTATTAATAGCATGTTATAGATCCCAATGACAAAGGCATTGCTGCATGCAATTTTCAGCCTCATAAATTCCTTTCAGGTGAGTTCATTAATAAGTTCATTGAATTGTTGAGATAAATGTGTTGGTCAATGTAGATGCATTTACTAGGCCTATCTAAAAAAAAAAAGAGAGAGAGAGAGGGAGAGTTCCGGACAAAGAAAGACGTTTTTCAAACTTCCATAGTCGGGAATTGAACCGTGGCCGGCAGCATGCAAAGCTGACGCCTTACCTCTACGCTATCGTCACGTTGGAGAAATCTTAGTCAGTGTTATATTAGAACATGTTACTCTTAACGGTACTTCCGTATTTAATCGTTCGGCAATTCTTGCCCAAGCAGCCTCGCAATTTTTATTTATCACTACAGTATTCCCTTTATTGGTTATGATGGGTTTGTACTCCTCATACAGTTCCATCAATATTTTTTGCGCTGGTCTTTTCTGCCATTTTCTCGATGATTCGACATTCACGGTTCTGGTCTGGCTTCATATCCCGTGGACGGCGTAACACAAGACAACGTTAACCTGGCTTGAATTAGCCTCAACAAGGCGCGGCTGAAATGCGTTAATGGAACGGGTTTAGCCGCAAGTGGAAGTTGGCGTTAGTTCTAACCAGGCTTAACCAGGTAAGCGCCGCTTTAATTAGCGAGTTTGGTGGAATACCCCTCTGGTCTATGAAGTCATGTTGTTGATAGTGATACCATGGACTACTACTGCTAATACTACCACTACTGTGAATATTACTACTATGACCAACACAAAATGTGGATGGTACCCAAGAGCCTGGTCTGCTCCAGAAGTCTGTTAAGGCACTTGCCACTGTTGCACTAATGCTTTTTTGTGTAAAGTGTCCAACTTTTGTTGTGACACTAAAGTGAATTGAACAACGATGCCATTCTATTATGGTCTTGGGTTTTGTTTAGTTAATTTCCGGTTCCCTGCCTCTTGTATCCTGTGGTTGTTTGACTTTCTATCAATGAATCATTTTATATCAATCCAGCTACTACAACATATGACAAGTAGCTAATGCCAGCCCCCAAGCTAATGTGTATAGTAATGTTAGAACATTATGACAACATTCAACATGCTCATGAAGCTTTTTTTACTGTTTAATTTTGTAGGTCAAAGAAGTTGCAGTTTTTCATAAAACTGCTGACATATAAGGCTGTGAAAATGTTTTTGGAAGTTATATTTGTGATGTTTATGACATTATTATCCTACTTGTGTTTTACATACCTATATATACATCCCCGAAAAATTCCCATTTTCTCTGTATATTGTTATCGGAACAGAAAGATAAATGACAGAAGGTGTATATGCACCAGAATTTGAAGCTTCTACAAATAGGGATACCGATTACCGATATGAGTACTTAAAAATACCTTTATAGTTCTAACAATACCTTTGAAAACATTCAACTCGTCATAAAAATAAGGCATAATACATAGATAAGAACGGAATGACTGCTGACTGACCAGATGAGGCACCAGGATTAGCCTTGTCTGTAATAATTCTACATGGTAACTTAAGTATGTGCCACTGTTATCATGGCTAAATGTATCTAGGATACAGGGAAAAGCCTGGCTAATCAGCTATCTAGATTTCGTGAAATAGCCCTCTGGCGTGGGGATCAAGCAACTCTTGAAGAAGGTTACTTGCAGGGAGATGTTCCTGTCCACGGAGATGTTCTGGGCTTAGGGGTGAAACATCTATGAGCGGTGGTCCCCAGTTGATGACCCTACAGCTAACCAAAGAAGGCAACGGGGAGGTGCGGCAGGCATAGTGCCATGCAGGAAGGACTACCTGTACAAACTAATGACAGATGAATGACACAATTATTTGTAGGTCCTTTATCGTGCAACAACAACAACAACAACGCCTTCTTGCTTTTTGTCATTTTATGCCATGTAGTCTGTACTGACTGCAATATTAAGTCACAATACAATCTTGAATATAAATTTAAGGTCAAAAGGTAAGCATGTCGGCTAAGAGCCTATTTCCCTCTCGTTTGACTTTCTCTGTGCTTCTCTGCCTTATTACATTATGGCTGAGGCTCCATGATGTCTATGCTGTTGGCAATTTTGACAATGCTCATCCGTAACTTGCAACCACAAGTCGTGCAACATCCTCATGGTGAAGAGAGTATTTTTGACTGTTACTGCATGATAATTTGCATGAGGATTTGGTTGGTTCTGACTTCCCTCGCCAGCTTTACTGTTTCCATTATAAAGATCACCCAGAAATGTAACACACCAGCTGATTTTAAGAATATATCAGGATTACATACAGTCACCGGCCACTTTATTAGGTACACCTGTCCAACTGCTTGTAGACATGGTCAAGACAATCTGCTGCAGTTTAAACCGAGCATCAGAATGGGGAAGAAAGGTGATTCAAGTGACATGGTTGTTGGTGCCAGACGGGCTGGTCTGAGTATTTCAGAAACTGCTGATCTACTGGGATTTTCACGCACAACCATCTCTAGGGTTTACAGATAATGGTCCGGAGAAGAGAAAATATCCAGTGAGCGGCAGTTCTGTGGGCGCAAATGCCTTGTTGATGCCAGAGGTCAGAGGAGAATGGCCAGACTGGTTCGAGCTGATAGAAAGGCAACAGTAACTCAAATAACCACTTGTTACAACCGAGGTATGCAGAAGAGCATCTCTGAATGCACAACACGTCGAACCTTGAGGCGGATGGGCTACAGCAGCAGAAGACCACACCGGGTGCCACTCCTGTCAGCTAAGAACAGGAAACTGAGGCTACAATTCGCACAGGCTCACCAAAATTGGACAATAGAAGATTGGAAAAACGTTGCCTGGTCTGATGAGTCTCGATTTCTGCTGCGACATTCGGATGGTAGGGTCAGAATTTGGCATCAACAACATGAAAGCATGGATCCATCCTGCCTTGTATCAATGGTTCAGGCTGGTGGTGGTGGTGTAATGGTGTGGGGGATATTTTCTTGGCACACTTTGGGCCCATTAGTACCAATTGAGCATCGTGTCAACGCCACAGCCTACATGAGTATTGTTGCTGACCATGTCCATCCCTTTATGACCACAGTGTACCCATCTTCTGATGGCTACTTCCAGCAGGATAAAGCGTGAATCATCTCAGACTGGTTTTTTGAACATGACAATGAGTTCACTGTACTCAAATGGCCTCCACAGTCACCAGATCTCAATCCAATAGAGCACCTTTGGGATGTGGTGGAACGGGAGATTCGCATCATGGATGTGCAGCCGACAAATCTGCAGCAACTGCGTGATGCTATCATGTCAATATGGACCAAACTCTCTGAGGAATGTTTCCAGTACCTTGTTGAATCTATGCCACGAAGGATTAAGGCAGTTCTGAAGGCAAAAGGGGGTCCAACCCGGTACTAGCAAGGTGTACCTAATAAAGTGGCCGGTGAGTGTATCTTGCACATTAATGCTCATAGCTTGTTTCTTTAGGAACAAATCATGTTTTACATGCCAGGATAAAGCTTGTTGCTGCCAATTGTTGATTATGGTGACATAGTTTACATGAATGCCTCTGCCAGCTCTCTACAGATGTTGGACGCTGTGTATCATGGAGCCCTAAGATTCATAACTGGCTGTAAACCCCTCACTCACCACTGTGCTCTGTATTCTCTGCTCAACTGGTCATCATTATCCACACGTGGACTTTTACACTGGTACAACTGTATTACTTTCAGTGTTCCTTCAGTACGTACAGAGCTTGGCAAAAAGGAATCTTCTTACTCTGCCCCTTCAACCTGGAACACTCGACAGCAGGATTTGAATGTGTCCAGTTTGATCCCACTTTAAAATCAAATTAAAGCACTGGAAACATCTCTGTAAACTTGTTCCTGTTTTTAGCATTTTAATCTGTTTCCACTTGGCTTCATTTTACTGTACACCATTGATATTTTCTGTCTTTAACAAGTTGTTCTTGTAGTGTTTGTCTGAAACTCTCTTGAAAATGAGCCCCCGCGTCTCAATGAGACAACCTGTATGTAAAAAGGTTAAATAAAAATGAAATAAAACATTTAAATATCAGCGTCATTGTAATCACACGTACCTTTTCCCAGGTGAAAGTTCCGTTCAACCTCTTGCACATCTTGATGACAGGGCCCGGACACCGGATCAGTTTGTTCTCGTCAGAGTTTTTGATTTGTCCATAGAGGAGTTCGCTGTTCAGCACAGAGCTTGCTTTGAAGACGCTGACCTTTATGTAGTAGTTGTAACAACTTCCTGATGGCCCGTGTTGCCTAGAAAATAAGTTATTCCGATCAGGGGCCGGATCAAGGACGTGTATTCGAGTTAAACGTGAGTATCCTTACCGGGCTCTGTACAATCCAGAGTCTTCGATGCGGGGGTTCAAAAAGAAGAGCCCTCCACCATGGTAATGCACGTCCTCTGTCTCGTCAGTGGTGATCTTCTCTGAGTTATTTTTGTACCATTCCATCTCTTCATCCGGGGGGGACTCGTCATCGAGAGCGTAAGGCACAACATAATATGCCTCCCCTTCAAGGAGGTTGATCAAATCAGGATCATCCCTGCCCAGGTCCATGCATTGGAGCTTTGCTCTCTCTGAACAAGATGATAGAGATAGCGGTGATGAAGATAAAAGTGAAAAGCACAGTATTGTTCATTACTGGATATTAGAGCTGGGCGTTTTGGCCTAAAAATATAATCTTGATTTTTTCAAACTAAAGGAAACATTTTTTCTGATTTTCTCGAAACAATCTAAAAAGACCAAGGCAAAATTCAAATACATTTTCTTTATTAACACAATAAAAATGAATGAGATTACCAAGTAATCTAGGCCTATGTGAATAAATCAGTTGTTTAAGAATTAAAAAAAAGTCTCTTGTAGGCCATCCCTGAATAAAACTTGTAAAATGAAATACATTAAATAATAATATGAAGCCTGGGTGTTGAAAGCAGGGATTCAAATAAATTAGTTCCTAAATAAGTGCAATAATAAATCTGTAAGCTAAACTAAAAGTAATTTGGTTTAATAAAGAGTATGCTGTGTAGTCACATTGATCTGTTTAATTCATGTGTCCACCATGAAAAGGATCCTAATTAACTTTCCACTGATATTGTTTTCATACTGACAAATATTTGCTTTTTCATGACCCGCCGTGAGACTGGATTGGTTAGTAGCAAGCGCCGGTGACTGTGCATCAATCCTCCAAATATGGTGACTTTTGTATGAATGACTCTCTTCCTGCATGCAGTGTACTCATGCCACCACACCATAAATGTATGTTACAGTGGTCCATTCAAGAGGGCACTTCTTCTAGTTGTGAAGCTTCAGCACTGTGAGTCTATAGACTGCATATGTGGGTCGAAGGGGATCAACTCATTCCATTAAATCCATCTTCCTCATCATAATGCATATCCTACCTGAACATTCAGACGTAGTTATCACCATGGAGATGAGGAAGAGAAGTTGGGAGGTAAACATTTTCCTGAGAGAGACAAGAGTTCATTCAAAGTAAAACCACATGATTAAATAGTTAACATGGCACATGATGCATCCTATACAAATCATCTTATTCATGCACCCTCAGTCTCACAGAAACCTTTAACCACAATACTGCTTCCTGAAACCTACCCAGGAAGTCTCTCCTACCCACTGATAACAAAACGTTCATGACGGTTTCCAAATAAGTATCAGAGGAAATTGTTATGAAAAGCTACATGGCAGATGTTTAAAGACTTCACGTCCCCATGAGTGTCAGCAAGATATGCGATCAAATTGCTTGGTAGTTTGTATAGTTAGTCTTGGTTTTTGTGAGATATGCAATGACCGCAGCATTTTGAATTGAGCAGAGCAACAGCATCTGAACAAGAGTTACAATTTATGGTTGTCACAGTGTCAGATTGTCACAACAAGAATGTTCTCCCAATATCGATAGAAACTTTGACTCAAAATAACAAGGGAAGTTCAATTCATCTTTAACGTTGCCTTTGCTTTTATTTTATTTGTGTACTTAGTTTCATGTCTTTGCTATATTTGATTGTCCAGCACGTTATTGCTTTTAAATGTGCTCTGTAAATAGATTTGGAATTTATAAAATAATTTGAAAATCTCTGGATTATTTACATGATATTATAATATGTGTTGGGACCTAACCGTTAGGACTACACAATGCGGCCTACAAAGCCTACACAATGCGGCCAGACAATGGGACAAAGGAGATAAAAAACTACAACCACCATTTTAGTGTCACCTCCACCTGGTCGCGAGATCTGACGTCACACACGTGGTGCCCTATTGGCTGGCAACTGCATGGGACTCCAGGGGGTCCCCCGGACCAGCCGTGAGCTATAAATCCCGCGGCCACCAGAAAAACTTTCTCTCTCCAAAGTAACTCGCGTTACCCCAGGAGGTGAAGATTATGTCTGCAGCGTTTCCCTTTGTCCTAGGTCGCAGTCTTTCCCCCAAACTCGCTGGACGAGCAACAGACTGTTTTACCCCTCTTTTTCTCTACTCGTTTTATTTTTCTTTTGTTTATCATTTTGGATCCCGAGGAGACCACCGCGACAGCGCGACTCTCCCGTTCCCCGCGGTAAGAAGAAAAACTTTCTTCGTCCCAGCTGCCAGCAGAACGGATAACTCGACCCGTCTTTGTCTGAAATCAGCTGACTAAATCGCCGAGCCCCGCGATTCATCGTTCCCTGCAGAAGGAAGAATTACTAACGGTTTTCTTCAACCAATTGGATCCGGCGCTGAACAAGCGCCCCACGAACTACCGTCCGTTGCCGGCGTCAAGGAATGCCATCGCCGCACGGGACGAAACCCTCACATCGACGCATCTCACATCGACAAAAGTAAGAGGCTATTTGTCTGGGCAGAAGCAGAGATTCGATAGTGTAGGACATGCTTGTAATTCTTGTTAATGTGTTTTAAGTTCTGATCGCGGACTGCCGAGTCCGTTTGTTCATGTGCTGCTGTATGTGAATGCTGATCGTGTACCCACGCAGCTGGGTTGATTTCTGTAACAGTGTTTCCGACTAACCTCCGCCATATTCGTGAGCTCAGAAAGCCTCTACTATCGTTGAAAGACCGGTCTCGCGGAATAAACGCCAGTTCATTCACGCGAGCCCGGGTGATAGCGGCACGGCTTCTGGGCCTCAGAATATCGCTCGCGCATTTTCTCTCTCTTTGTTTGTGTCCCGCTAACACACACACACACATACACGCCGCACACACGTGTCCTAAGCCAGCTGTTCCCGGCGGACGCTAGGGACATAGCTACATCTGGTGGCTACATACGGCTATCTCTCTCTCTCTCTCTGGCTGCGTTTCAATAACAGTTTGAGTCGCCCTCGCTCACTTGCCCTAAGCACTTGCCCTCGGGGGAATCCCCGCCGCCATCTTAAGGGCTGTTCCATTTCCCTGAACAGCTGAAGTGAACTCCGTGAGATCGACCCTTGAGGGCTGAGTGATCGAGTGAACAACGATGGCCACTTCAGAGCTGTATATCACCCACAATGCATTGCAGTGGTGCACGAAAAATATGTCCATGCGGTGGCGATAATGAACCTCAAACACCATTGTCTGCTGTCTATTCACCACCAAGGAAGAAGAAGAAAGAAGAAAGTAGAAAATGAATTAAATTTAATTCATTTTCTTAAATTGTGCAATTAGACTGTCTGTTGCAGAGTTATGGCAGAGCCCACCGTTTACAAGTGTAAGTATATAAGCCGACGTATTGCCATCAAGCGTAGAATACGTCTTCGTCTCAATGAAATGAGTCTCCGCATATTTTGTGTAATTTGGAATAGGCAGTATAGCACTACTCCAACAACGTGTGGTTGATCCATGATTGTCTGGGCTGTTAGTGAACGAGGGCAGGTGTGTTCCATTTACCTCTTTCACTCCCCCTCCGCCCTCTTTCCCTCCGCCCTCCAAGTGGCCTCCGTGTGACGTCATAGCAAGGGCTGAGGGCAAGTGAGCAAGGGCGACTCAAACTGTTATTGAAACGCAGCCTCTCTCTCTCGCTACTCCATCGGACGCCAGTGGCTCCGCCCCTGAACGCTGCGAGGAATAGTTCCATCTGGTGGCCGCCCATAGCCATCTCTCTCTCTCTCTCTCTCTCTCTCTCTCTCTCGACACGCACGCACACGCACACACATGCACACGCACGCACACACATACGCACACACACACTCTCTCCCTTTGTTTAAGCTTAGCTTTGTGTGTTAGGTAGTTAGGTAATAAGGCTTTGTTAATTGCAGTGTTATTGATTGTGATCATTATTACTGATTTTAATGAATCTTATTATGTTATAACTAGCGGTCTCTTGTGCTTGTTGTGTATATGTCACTGGATAACAGCAGGTTGTGAAGGCTAGTGCTTGAATTTCACGCTTCTTAATTGTTAGATTGTTTTATGCTTCCATGCCAATGATCACGATGATTGGCATGTGATTATAAAACCTTTATATTGAGACTAAATACAGTTTTAGGTTATCTTTTCCCTGATCCCAGGGTGGTGCCCCGTTTATTCATGATTATATCATGATAATATATTAAATATAATTATTAATACCGATAATCATATTGATATTGATAGTTAACTGTTGATAACCAAATCTGCTCCTGCTACAACCCCAACATAATTGCCGCCCCGTGTGAGGCCTTCTTAAACCAGCTTTATCCAGAGATTTATGCACAATAACCTGAGAGGTATAGTAATAATAATAATAGCAAATATTATTATTATGAATATGATTGTTTAGAAATCGATTTTCAAGGATCGATTTGTTTGTTCCCCATTACTATTTGCCAAGCAAGTACAGTTGAGGGTTGCATATGCATGTTGTGATTAGCCATTTATTGTTTAACAACAATACTAACAAACACAGGGTTAGGGATACTAAGACGCGTTATAACACTGTTATCACTCACCAGAGGTGCTAGAGACACCTCACTACCAGTCCACAGACTGTAGAAGTGTATTAACATTTCCATTGTAAGTCACAGGTCGACGCCGCTCACCTGTGCACCCACATCAAAATAACAACATACATTCTTTTTCGCTGTTAAAACCAAACAAGTGAAGCCACCGGGTTCTGCCTTTTACTAGAGGTAAAATGAGCAACTACGGCCCGAAAGAACAAGGAGCTGAGGCTCCCCAGGTATCAGTCGACGCAGACCTGCAGGATGCGGTCGCTGGTCTCCTCCACCTGTCCCTTGAGGACAGGGAAAACCTTGAGCACTACGATGTAGTGACATGCAATGATCAACTGCAGGAGCTTGTTGATTATGTTAATGACCCGTCAGGGAAACCACAACGCACAATCACTGACGTGGTGGGTCGAATCTTCCTCCTGTCTCAGCGCAGAGCACAACTGCAGAAAGCTGAGGATGAGGAGCTAATCAATCGACTGGGTCATGCAGCCACCTCCCTGCGACAGGAAGTGGCCAAACTGAAGGTGGAGAGGGAGGAAGCCCTCCGCAGGCCGTGCAGGGAGGAGGAGAGAGAACTCCAGCGTGAGGAAACTCAAGCTGCCCAGGTAGGTACACCCCCAGACACGGATGTGCCTGACCTGTCGGACCTTGAAACCGCGCCCCCCATGGACGCACACCGTCCCATGCGCAGGGAGAGACTTGTACAGTCGGAAGAGCCCGAACGTCGGCGCTACCAGGCTCCACCGTCCACCCACCCACTGGAACGAGAAGCCCCACCTCACAAGTGGAGCTACTCCCAGCGGGACGAGTCCCCACGCCGAAGCGTGAGCTACCTCCCAGTGGCTCGGAGCTCGACGGGGGATTCCAGATTCCCACGAATGCACCACCGACATTCGTTAGGAGAGTCACGCATGCCTCGGACTCCATCCCCACCTCCAAGGGGGAGGGGTCACTCTGTCCGAGACAATTACCGTGGTAATAACGGGTCGTCAAGTGAATCAGATGGCCCATATCCAGCCGCAAACCATGGCCTGCGCACCCGACAGTTAGAGTCCCTCGCCAGAGACATTGAACGGTTTGATCCGACTCACAAAGAGTCGGATATTGATGGCTATCTCAAAGAGATAGACCACTGTCTGCGTGACCTACCCCATGCCTCCTCACGCGAGAAGCTCAAGCTAATCTGGAAGACCACTACCAGACATGTCCACAGTTTCATAGAAACACTCGCACCCAGAAACCGGGACCGATACTCCAGACTTTGTGAAGCACTCAAGGAGGAGTATAGCCGGTACAGGGACCCCGCCTCCGCCACGCTCGGCGCCCTCGCTGTTCTACACAGGAAGCAGGAACCACCCAGGGAGTACTATAGGCGCCTATGCTCAGGGCCGTAACTCCCCAGGAGTGGAGGAAGAGCCTGCCTTCAAGGCCCTCTTCCTGCATAACCTACACGAAAGTGTGCGCTACGATGTCACCATGCACTGCAGGACATACCGACTCACCATGCAAGAGGTTCGTAATTTCGCACAGATGTCATGGGAGACCTGGATGCGACCCACAAGGTCACCCGGGGAGGACGCCAGAGTCCTGGGGATCCAAACCGCGGAACACACAGGCCTAGGTCTGGAGGGAGATGAAGTGCCTCAGCCAAGGGTAAGTACCAGAACAGTACAACAGGCACACCGGGAACCTAACCAGCAACAATGGCGACAGAACCAAGGGGGTGAGCGGAACGCACGCCCCTGGAATCACACAGAACCCAGGAACAAAAATAACCCCAGGAATAAGGTCCAGTTTGAACGCAAACAAGAGGGTAAGTATAATTCCTGGACGACAAACTCCCGAATGAGAGAAAAGGATATGGACGACCTGGTCGACAAGCTGACAAAAGCGATAGGGTTGCGGCTCGACGCGGCCCAATGGTCACAGCCGGCACCAAGCTCCCCACAAAAGCCCGGCAAAAACCCGGACATGAAGCCTCCGCCTACATGACTAGGCCGGGCCGTTCCCACTTCCACCGCCAAGGTTTGCTTGGTAGGATGGGCGGGTGAACCAAAATCAGACTCGGCAACCAAGGCCATCGACCCGTCGCAACCCCCTTTCTTGACTTTCCTAGGAGATCTTGTTCGCAAAGGCCACGCTAGACACATTTATACCTCGGTGGTGGTAGGGGGGTGTGTCAACATCCTCGCCCTACTCGACTCAGGCTCTGAGATCAGTCTAATGTGCCAACGCACCTTTGCGGAGGTGACCCGAACCATGCTCTCCCTAGGTAAACCACTTCAAATTGAGCCCTGCCACGTTAGCATCACCAGCTACACGCAGGACAGGTCACCCATCACAGAACGTGCGTGGGTGGACCTCACGTTTCAGGGAGTCACTCTTGTGCACCCCATCCACATTTGTGCCATTGACACCGAACCACTTCTCATTGGTCAGGATCTCCTGGACCGGCTGGCACCGCTTATCGACTGCCATCAGGGGCGCATCTGGGCTCAGGTCGAGACGCCAAAACCGCTCCACCCCTCAGGTGGCCTGATGGCCTCCGACGAACGAGTCGCCGTCATCCAAGAGTCCAGAGACCCTCTACCAATGCGGATGCCTTTTCCAGAGCCTAATCCTGGCTCTGCTCGAACCGCACCGCTTGCGAGCCCACAACTCCAAGCCGGCGACTTGAGTGCTTTCCGACACCACGGATCCTTCCTGTGTCCGCTGGAGAACCGAAACCCAGCACTTTACAGCCCTCATCTGGTTGGCGGTGTGCATCTCAATGACACCCATGTCCCAGAAGCGATCCTGGGGCTTTGGTCAGAGAAGACAGCCGTCAGTCAAGATCTGTACCACCATCTGCAGCATCAACCTCTCCCAGTTTTCGCGCCTCTCAACCACCACCTCCTTTCTGCAGAATCACCGCAGATTCACCTTAAGGCGGTAGGAGTGTGCGCCCTCTCGATCCGTATTGGGAAGAAACAGGTTGACCATTTCATAAGCGTAGTGCCCAAACTACATCCACCATTCCTTTTAGGTGCTGATATTCTGGTCAGACTTGGCACCAAACTGGACACGGTCAATCAGATTCTTTGGTCCCAGGCTAATGCTAAGAGCGAGCCCCTGCCCATTGAACTTGAACACCTGACATCAGGCCAAACCATCCCAGAGGCATGTCAGGTTGCCAGCGAAGTTGACATGATGGTCCCTGCCAGGACCGCAGGCGTCCCAATCCGGCTCCCCATCCTTAAGGGACAGAAGATGCCTGGCTCCCAAGCATTCTTCCAGCCCTTACCCCATTTCTGGGAACTTAACCTTACAGTCTGTGGCATGCCCCTGCTTGAGTTGAACAATCGTTCAGCCTACATCCTGGTCCAAAACTTGACACATGCCCCAATCCAGGTGGGAGCACGGAAACCGATAGGGATGCTGGTCGACAACTCTTTCCATGACTTTGAACTGACCATACCAGTCATAGGGGAGTTACCTCCCTCCCTAGCCAGGAGTAAAAACTTAGACAATGTCCTTTTCACATTCCCAACCGCAATGATCACCATGGCCCGTCATGAAACCCTTCACGGCGAAGCCATTTGTGGCACAGCACTGGGAAAAGGGGGTGATCTGGTCGTCTACGCATTAACGACTCAATCGACCGAAGCAACCTCAGGTGAGACACACCAACCACCTGAGGAACCCTATTCGGGCTTTGAGTCTGAGATAACCCAACAGCTTGCCAAAGCAGATGCCCTCACTACCGAGGACCAGAGAGACGCGCTACGGAAGTTGTTCCACGACTTCCAGCCGATCTTCTCCCGAGACTCGCAGGATTGTGGGGAGACCCAACTTCACACGGTCCGCATCCCCACTGATTCGAATGCGCCACCGACCTTCGTACGCCAGTACAGGATCCCGTTAGCTGCATACGAGTCTATCCGAGACATCCTGGACAAATTGCTGGAGAAGCAAATCATCCGGGAATGCAACTCAACATACAATTCTCCAATCTGGCCGGTCTTAAAACCCACTGGGAAATGGCGTCTCACCATCGACTACCGGCCACTGAACAAGTGGTGGTTTCTGGACAATGAAAGTTGATCCAACCGACCAGTATAAGCTTGCCTTCTCCTTTGGGAACCGCCAGTATACCTGGAATCGCTGCCCTTTTGGGTATTCGAACTCCCCCGCCGAGTTCAACATTTTCCTCCACAAAGCGATGAGTGACGCGGCTGCACGCGGTAACCTCATCTATGTGGACGACATCCTCACGAGGAGTCGAACCTTCGAGATCGTCGGTAAGCTATCACCAGTGGCTTACCGCATCAGGGTCTCACAACCAAGGCACCCAGCCACACACAAGTGGGTTCATGCGAATCAGATCAAGCCCTACAAACCTGTCACACCTCTTAGAGATCGCAGTTGCCGCACCCGAAAGGGGAAGGCAGTCTCCCTCTCACCCAGGAGAAGATTCACCATAGCCACAGCAGGGTAACCGCATGCACTAACACCTAAACATCAAACCCTTCTCACAGTGACAACAACTGCAGAACTTAGGCAACACCCCCTCAGGGAATCGTAACCACTGTCAACTTACACTCCAGCCTGCTCAACACCTTACATGCCTTAGATGCGTGGTCACGAAAATCCTCCAATCCGCTATTACAACTGTGTTGCAACCTTCATAAGTGCGTTTGGTTTATAGTCTTGGCAATGCAATCCCGATCTCAGTAGACCCCAGGAACCTGGGCATAAGATTCATCCTCAATCTATCTATCATAGGGAAACAGGATATGCATAGGCTAAAGCCATACTAAATGTTAGGTTCCGGAGAGATACCACACACATCCCACAGGCTAACTCCAACCTCCACCCGGAGTAAGCCTAGCGACCACTAACCCCTTTTCCTTTTCCTCGCTTTCCTTCCGTCTTCGTTCTGTTTTTCATAATAAGAATGGGTCCTGTTTGAAATTTCCCGAATGAAATGATAATGGTGATGTTTGTATAAATTGTGCCTTAGTGATGTTTAATATAGGTTAGATAGTTAGAAGTCTCTGCCCAGACTTTGCCTCAATCTCTGCCCAGACTTTGCCTCAATCTCTGTCCAGACAACGCCTCCATCAAAGTTATGGACTTTAACCTGAATTAACTGTTTAACCTCTTTTCCATGGAATATACAGACTGTTTGGACTCCCACGTGTTTCAAGGAATACATGGATGGTTCGGCCCTTATGTTGCTCCGAAGGTTGCGTCCCACACCTCATCCTTCAGAAAAGGGGGACTGTTGGGACCTAACCGTTAGGACTACACAATGCGGCCTACAAAGCCTACACAATGCGGCCAGACAATGGGACAATGAGATAAAAAACTACAACCACCATTTTAGTGTCACCTCCACCTGGTCGCGAGATCTGACGTCACACACGTGGTGCCCTATTGGCTGGCAACTGCATGGGACTCCAGGGGGTCCCCCGGACCAGCCGTGAGCTATAAATCCCGCGGCCACCAGAAAAACTTTCTCTCTCCAAAGTAACTCGCGTTACGCCAGGAGGTGAAGATTACGTCTGCAGCGTTTCCCTTTGTCCTAGGTCGCAGTCTTTCCCCCAAACTCGCTGGACGAGCAACAGACTGTTTTACCCCTCTTTTTCTCTACTCGTTTTATTTTTCTTTTGTTTATCATTTTGGATCCCGAGGAGACCACCGCGACAGCGCGACTCTCCCGTTCCCCGCGGTAAGAAGAAAAACTTTCTTCGTCCCAGCTGCCAGCAGAAGGGATAACTCGACCCGTCTTTGTCTGAAATCAGCTGACTAAATCGCCGAGCCCCGCGATTCATCGTTCCCTGCAGAAGGAAGAATTACGGTTTTCTTCAACCAATTGGATCCGGCGCTGAACGAGCGCCCCACGAACTACCGTCCGTTGCCGGCGTCAAGGACGAAACCCTCACATCGACGCATCTCACATCGACAAAAGTAAGAGGCTATTTGTCTGGGCAGAAGCAGAGATTCGATAGTGTAGGACATGCTTGTAATTCTTGTTAATGTGTTTTAAGTTCTGATCGCGGACTGCCGAGTCCGTTTGTTCATGTGCTGCTGTATGTGAATGCTGATCGTGTACCCACGCAGCTGGGTTGATTTCTGTAACAGTGTTTTCGACTAACCTCCGCCATATTCGTGAGCTCAGAAAGCCTCTACTATCAGTTGAAAGACCGGTCTCGCGGAATAAACGCCAGTTCATTCACGCGAGCCCGGGTGATAGCGGCACGGCTTCTGGGCCTCAGAATATCGCTCGCGCATTTTCTCTCTCTTTGTTTGTGTCCCGCTAACACACACACACATACACGCCGCACACACGTGTCCTAAGCCAGCTGTTCCCGGCGGACGCTAGGGACATAGCTACATCTGGTGGCTACATACGGCTATCTCTCTCTCTCTCTCTCTCTCGCTACTCCATCGGACGCCAGTGGCTCCGCCCCTGAACGCTGCGAGGAATAGTTCCATCTGGTGGCCGCCCATAGCCATCTCTCTCTCTCTCTCTCTCTCTCTCTCTCTCTCTCTCGACACACACGCACACACACGCACACGCACGCACACACATACGCACACACACACTCCACGTGTGTCTCTCCCTTTGTTTAAGCTTAGCTTTGTATGTTAGGTAGTTAGGTAATAAGGCTTTGTTAATTGCAGTGTTATTGATTGTGATCATTATTACTGATTTTAATAAATCTTATTATGTTATAACTAGCGGTCTCTTGTGCTTGTTGTGTATATGTCACTGAATAACAGCAGGTTGTGAAGGCTAGTGCTTGAATTTCACGCCCTTCTTAATTGTTAGATTGTTTTATGCTTCCATGCCAATGATCACGATGATTGGCATGTGAGTATAAAACCTTTATATTGAGACTGAATACAGTTTTAGGTTATCTTTTCCCTGATCCCAGGGTGGTGCCCCGTTTATTCATGATTATATCATGATAATATATTAAATATAATTATTAATACCGATAATCATATTGATATTGATAGTTAACTGTTGATAACCAAATCTGCTCCTTCTACAACCCCAACATATGTGTGAGGGTTTTGTGTGTTATGTGGCTGTTTGTGTTTTCCCCGCCTCCTTTTTCCTTCTTCCCCTCTGCAGGGCTGGGTAGGCGGGGCTGACGAGGCACACCTGCGTGCGTCCACTCATCTCATCATCATCATCCATAAAGCCTCTGGTCCACACACTGCTCCGGTGCCAGATAATTCTCTCTTGTCGGTAGTGCTGACACACCTTCCCACACAAGTCCAGTTTCCATACTGTTGATCGTGTTTTTGATACGTACCTTCTCTCGTGTTTTTTCAGTTCGCTTTTCCTGCTGCCTCGTCACCCGGGATCCTCGAGCCTCAGCGCCTGTTACCTTTTCACATTCGCTCTGGAGTTACCCCACGGCCGTGCCTGCCTCCTATCAGTTGTTTTTGAGAAGCTGTCTGTAAATAAACTTTGTTCTGCTCATCTAAAGCGCCTACGCGTCTCTGCTCACGGGTTCTACCCGTCTCAGCCGTAACAGAATTATCTGGCCTCATGGGGCAACACGAAGAGGCTCTCAGGCAGATTACGGACACACTCCAACGCCTTACTTCTGGGTTCAACCACTTCGAGGCTCGTTTGGACCAGATGGTCACACACCCCGCTCCTGCTCCGGCTCCGGCCACTACTCCAGCGCCGGCTCCGGCCCCGGCTCTGGACGCCGCTCCAGTTCTTCCACCCTACTATCCTCGCGAGCCCTTCATCCCCACACCTGCCAGGTACTCAGGAGTTTTAGGGACCTGTAGCCAGTTTCTGCACCAGTGCTCCTTGTGGTCAGCAACCCTTAATCTACGCTACTGATAGAGCTAGAGTTGCGTTTATTATGAGATTAGGCTTCCGCCTAGGCTCTGGCCGTTTCTGTCGGCAACCCCCAACTGTGTAATTCTTTTCCCTTATTTACGGCGGAGATGAGGAAGGTTTTTGATCACCCTTTAAAGGGCAGGGAGGCCAGTAGCTGGCTCCTTACCTTACAGCAGGGTTCCAGCACAGTCTCCCATTATTCGATCGATTTTCGCTTTCTCGCAGCTGATTGTGGGTGGGATGAGCTAGCTCTGCAGGCGGCTTTTCGCAGGGGTTTGAGTGAGGAGATCAAGGATGAGCTAGCGGCTAGGGATGAATCATCTTCCCTAGACGAGCTAATATCCCTAGCCACTCGTTTGGATAACTGCCTCCATGAGAGACGCAGGGAGAGAGCAGCCAGGCCTAGTTCCCCTTTTCCTCCCTCTCGTTCCTGGTATGTCCGGCCACCTGCACCTTCTCCTCCGCCTGCGAACCTGCCGGCCCCCGGGGGAAATTAATCCACAGTGCCAGCATCCTCCAGCGCCGAGGAACCCATGCAGCTGGGTAGGGCAAGGCTTTCCCAAGTAGAACGCCTTCGACGACGACGTCTTGGGTTGTGCGGTTACTGCGGTCAGGCCGGCCATCTTCTCGCCCTCTGCCCGCACCTGTGTCTTGGTGTCTTCATGGATTCTGGTGCTGATGACAATTTTATTGACTCTGGTCTTGTCTCCCAGTCTAACCTTCCCTCAGAACCCTTACCTTCTGCTAAGGACGTTATGGCCCTCGACGGGAGGCTGCTAGGCCGCGTCACTCACCGCACTGCCCCTCTGTCATTGCTCCTCTCCGGTAACCACCGCGGATCCATCTCCTTTCTTATAATTTCCTCACCTACCACCCCCCTAGTGTTAGGTCTCCCCTGGTTGAGTCTACACAATCCCCACATTGACTGGTCTTCCTCTGCCATCACCAACTGGAACCTTTTCTGTCACTCCCACTGTCTTCACTCCGCTATTCCGGCCACCGTCTCTTATACACCTTCTCCGCCCAGGCCCATTGACCTCACTGGTGTTCCGGCCCAGTATCACGACCTCCAGGAGGTTTTTAGCAAAGACCGTGCCCAATCCCTGCCGCCCCACAGACCCTATGAATGTTGCATAGACTTGCTCCCTGGCGCCCCCTTACCCTCTAGCAATCTATACAACCTTTCTAAGCCAGAGAGGACGGCCATGGAGACTTACATCACGGACTCCCTAGCAGCCGGTCTTATTCGGCCCTCGTCCTCTCCCGTGGGGGCGGGGTTCTTTTTCGTGGACAAGAAGGACAAGTCTCTCCGCCCCTGTATAGATTACAGGGGTTTGAACGACATTACTGTTCGCAATAAGTATCCTCTTCCCCTCATTGACTCCGCGTTCAGCTCTCTTCATGAGGCCACCATCTTCACTAAATTGGACCTTAGGAATGCTTACCATTTGGTGCGGATTAAGGAGGGGGACGAATGGAAGACCGCTTTTAATACTCCCCTGGGATATGCCCCAAATCAGGGGACAGATGGACCTTAATAAAAATGACCTCATGAACTACCATCATAATCTTTATTGCAATTAAATCAGTACATTATTTTTTGATTTTGGAGCAAAGCAACCACTGTAATCACCAAGGCAATCTGTGTCTTTGTGAATACAGCTTGGTGAAATCCACCGAGCACCTCTGGGTGATGTGATAAACTCAGACCGGACAGTGTTTGGTTTCCTGGCTTATCTCAGACTTCCACATGTACAAAGCAGCAATAGTGCTTATTTTGGCCAAGAATGCTGAAACATTGTCAGTTTCTAAATGGAATTAAGCCCCCTTCCTCTCTGGCACGTCCAGCCCGGGCAACGCCAATAAACACAACTGATCCTTCGACCGTCGCACGAGTAGTTTTGTGTGAGCACCTCTCTACAATCACAACGGTGTGGAAAAAAGGAGTGACCCTGCGACGAGAAGGCAGCATAGAATGGGGCTTGTCTCTTTCTCCTGGGATTCCAACCATCCATGCAACATGTACTTGAAAAACAGCAACGCTCCTTCACAGGAACCTGAAGACAGTGTTGGGACCTAACCGTTAGGACTACACAATGCGGCCTACAAAGCCTACACAATGCGGTAAGGAACAAAGGAGATAAAAACAACAACCACCATTTTAGTGTCACCGCGCACCTGGTCGCGAGATGTGAAGTCACACAACTGGTGCCCTATTGGCTGACAACTGCAGGGGACTCCAGGGGGTCCCCCGGACCAGCCGTGAGCTATAAATCCCGGCGCCACCAGAAGAACTTTCTCTTTCCATCGTAACTCGCGTTACACCAGGAGGTGAAGATTATATCTGCAGCGTTTTCCTTTGTCCTAGGCCGCAGTCTTTCCCCCAAACTCACTGGACGAGCAACAGACTGTTTACCCCTCTTTTTCTCTACTCGTTTTATTTTTCTTTTGTTTATCATTTTGGATCCCGAGGAGACCACCGCGACAGCGCGACTCTCCCGTTCCCCACGGTAAGAAGAAAAACTTTCTTCGTCCCAGCTGCCAGCAGAACGGATAACTCGACCCGTCTTTGTCTGAAATCAGCTGACTAAATCGCCGAGCCCCGCGATTGTTCCTCATTCTCTGCAGAAGGAAGAATAACTTACGGTTTTCTTCAACCAATTGGATCCGGCGCTGAACGAGCGCCCACGAACTACCGTCCGTTGCCGGCGTCAAGGAACGCCATCACCGCACGGGACGAAACCCTCACATCGACGCATCTCACATCGACAAAAGTAAGAGGCTATTTGTCTGGGCAGAAGCAGAGATTCGATAGTGTAGGACATGCTTGTAATTCTTGTTAATGTGTTTTAAGTTCTGATCGCGGACCGCCGAGTCCGTTTGTTCATGTGCTGCTGTATGTGAATGCTGATCGTGTACCCACGCAGCTGGGTTGATTTCTGTAACAGTGTTTCCGACTAACCTCCGCCATATTCGCGAGCTCAGAAAGCCTCTACTATCAGTTAAAAGACCGGTCTCGCGGAATAAACGCCAGTTCATTCACGCGCGCCCGTGTGATAGCGGCACGCCTTCTGAGCCTCAGAATATCGCTCGCGCATTCTCTCTCTCTTTGTTTGTGTCCCGCTAACACACACACACACATACACGCCGCACACACGTGTCCTTAGCCAGCTGTTCCCGGCGGACGCTAGGGACATAGCTACATCCTGTGGCTGCACTCGGCCATCTCTCCCCCTCTCTCTCCCTCTCTCGCTACGCCATCTGACGTCAGTGGCTCCGCCCCTGAACGCTGCGAGGAATAGCTCCACCTCTCGCTCTCTCTCTCTCTCTCGCTACGCCATCTGACGTCAGTGGCTCCGCCCCTGAACGCTGTGAGGAATAGCTCCATCTGGTGGCCGCACATAGCCATCTCTCCCTCTCTCTCTCTCTCTCTCAACACACACGCGCACACGCACGCACGCACATGCACACGCACTCACACACATACGCACACACACACACTCCACGTGTGTCTCTCCCTTTGTTTAGCTTAGCTTTGTGTGTTAGGTAGTTAGGTAATAAGGCTTTGTTAGTTGCAGTGTTATTGATTGTGATCATTATTACTGATTTTAATAAATCTTATTATATTATAACTAGCGGTCTCTTGTGCTTGTTGTGTATATGTCACTGGATAACAGCAGGTTGTGAAGGCTAGTGCTTGAATTTCACGCCCTTCTTAATTGTTAGATTGTTTTTATGCTTCCATGCCAATGATCACGATGATTGGCATGTGAGTATAAAACCTTTATATTGAGACTGAATACAGTTTTAGGTTATCTTTTCCCTGATCCCAGGGTGGTGCCCCATTTATTCATGATTATATCATGATAATATATTAAATATAATTATTAATACCGATAATCATATTAATATTGATAATTAACTGTTGATAACCAAATCTGCTCCTGCTACAACCCCAACAACAGCAACCTTTCTTCAGAAAGACCAACAAGGATCAACCTTTCCCGAAGAGCTGGTAACATTCTGGGCAGAACGTAGCAAATAGAAGTGTTGATTTGTTAAGATTTTGTATTTTAGCTCAGTTGTTGGTGACCTAGAAACACAGTTTCCATGCTCGCTTATCCATTTTTGCTAACAGCACACTAAACGACTAACAATTACTCACACACACATACAGTCAGGTTTGGTCTTAGACACACACACACACACGCACAAACGCACTCATTCAGTACACGCACTAGAAAATATGATGTTCTGAAACTGTATCTGCACAGAGCAGAACGTTCTTATCTTCTATGCAGCAAGTTCCTGTCCTGATAGGACTGAAAAACTGCGATAACACAACTGTTAAATACTGTTTGACAAAATTTGAATTACCTAAGCAGCTTTGCACAACTCTTTAACGATTTTAAGTTAACAGAAGACCAAACATGTTTTAGACAGCAGCTAAACACATCCTACAGACATGAAGCGACACTGGCCTTCAGTCAACTCTGCGTTTTAGTTCAGTTGTATGGAAAGATAATTGTGTAGGAGACAAACTTGGTTCACATGAGACATGGACATCAGTCTCTTTGGTGAAAGTCCTGAGTTTTTTGTTGTATTTCAGTAACATAGTCCTCCATGTATTCTTTTATAGTTTTCTATGTAGTCCTCTATAGTCCACTCCTCTATCTAGCCCACTGGAGTTCTGCTGCAACATTGACTAATGATATAATAATTTAGAAATTGTACCAAAATGCTATGATAAAAGAATTGCAGTCTTCTTGTACCTCAGTTAGTTAGTTGTAGATTTTGTCCCACAGAGTTAACTGGCAGCATCCAAAATAAGACTGTAGTTTTACAGCTAAGTGCCGTTTCAGGAAAAACCCCACAAAGGATAGAAATTAAAGTGCTGGCTTACCTCATGAAAGACTGTGGATTCAGTCGGACTCTGTCTCCTACTGCTGTTCTGCTTGGTTTTATATCTCGTCATCACTGGGCAGCATCATGACAGCAAGAAAAAGGAAATCACACACACATACACACACACAGACACACACACACACACACACACACACACACAAACACAATAAACATTCATTTAACAGTCCTCCCACTTTCCTTCTCCCTCACACAAACACAGGCGTATTTCCATTATGTTAGAGCACATTGTATTGATTAATTTTAATGTACTGTATTTACCGTAACTGTGGCTGGCATTTACCAATCCCAATCCCGGAACCCATCGTCTGTTGGATTCTGTCGAAGGCAGCCGATATCTGAGCCAAGGCTTCGTATTCCAAGTGCCAGTGATTGTTCCACCCCATCTCCTAAAAATCTACGTTCCAACTAAACTGCAAACTCTTCCAGACGAAGCGGTCGCAGTTTGAAACTGAAACACGTGGTGAACAAACAAAAGAACAAAACTACATAGTTAATACAAATATCATGGTTTGGCTTACAAAATTGGAACAAAACAAAAATGGGACAAAACTACTAAGACAGCTATCACGTTGGTGAAAGTCCTGCTGAAATAAAACAAAAACTGATACAAAACTACCTAGTTCAATTTAGGCAACACAACTATGTGGTGAGGTTTAGTAAAAAACAAATCAAACAAAACCACTTGGTTTAAACTGGTCGTGAACATCAGTCTCCTGGTGGAGGTCCTGTTTATCGGCTCCCTACGTGGACTTACATACACATTTTAATTCAAGACTAAACATTATCCAACAAACAAGTATCTTGGGGTACTTCTGGACAATAAACTGATGCAATTTAAAAGAAGAGACAGAGTAGGCTGTGCTTCCTGAGGAGGCTGCGGTCATTCAATGTCTGCAGCAAATTATTTGAGATGTTTTGCCAGTCTGTGGTCACCAGCGTCCTCTTCTATGCGGTGGTGTGCTGGGGAGGAAGCACAGAGAAGAGGGATGCCGGGCGACTGGATAGGCTGGTGAGAAAAGCTGGCTCTGAGGTAGGTGCTGAACTGGAGTGCATCACTTCGGTCGCCGACAAAAGGACCCTGGCCAAACTGCTCACCATCATGGACAATGAGAGCCATCCACTCCACAGCACCATAACCCAACAGAAGAGCCTGATCAGCCAGAGACTATGCTCACTGCCATGCAGAGTTGATCATCACTCAGTAAATCATTCATCCCCAGGGCCATACAACTGTACAATCTGTCAATAAAAGGAATTGCGATAGACTTATAGACTTCTCTGCATAGTCTCCACCCTCTCATACAATGCTCTTACCCCAATATAATCTATCTATCTATCCATCCATCCATCCATCCATCCATGATAAAAAAAACCCTGTCATTCTGAGGGGATCAGGCTGCGTTGTTTACATTCTGATTAGCAACTTCTGATGCAAGACTGGAGTGGGAGTTGACAGACTATGATCGGATTGTAGCCAGTTTACAATTTTTTGCAAATTTTTAACCAATAGAAAGCAAAATCATGAAAGGCCTCATACTAGAATCACTTGATCTGTATTGCGCAGAGGCCTGATTGCCCCCCCTCCCCTGTCCCCCACCTGTTTGCACTCAAATCAAATCAAAACTTTATTTAACGAGCACTTTTCATACACCGGGTGTGCAGCACAAAGTGCTTTACACAAGAAAGATAAAACAATAAAGAAAACCCCTCCCTCCCACCCTCCATACTACATACACGCACACACACACACACACATGCACACACACATCTGCACACTCTTACTACCGGCAATAGGGAGACATGGCACGTCGTTGGGGCCATCTACGCTGGAAAGAGCCACAGGCTGTGCCACGGGGGGCACCAGTGCCCAGGCCCTCCGGCCCTGACAGACAACAGCTGCGCAGAATGCAGCTCAAATAGCTTAATGCATAGTCAACTATTGATAATGGACTTCCTCATAATTGGAGACCATGATGATAGATCTAATGGATGGATTTGCAAACAAATGAATCAGAACTATAGATTCCTGCAAAAGTATGCAATTAGATGGCAATTACATTTGAATGAAAACACTGAGTGAGTAGAAGGTGGTAAGTGCTTTTCAGCAGGACCGTGATTGGATGATTGTGTAAAGTTGTTTTCATCGCCACCCATCTGGTGGCATCACAGAGCAAATGGTAAATTCATTGACCTGCATAAAAACCGTGAAGAGACTGAACGCAGCGAGTAGGGGTAGGCTAAATAACAGGCGAGTCACAGAGAAAGTCGAGAAAAGAAAAAGGAAAGGAAAATGGTTACTCATCTACAGCAATAATGTATTATGCTGTGGCTTTGTACCAGCTCTTCACAGGGAACATTTTCAGGGCACCTTCTCAGAGACTGGATGTATTTCTACATTCCGCCGTAATCACAGAGGGAATAGCCCTTATACGAGCCGTTTATAAAGAACTTTTATTTGCCACAATTTGGCGTCTCCTTTTGCCAAAGCATCCTGGCTTTCCTGAGCTAGAGAGGCCATGACGTGTAACACGTCATCGTTGACAGTAGTGTGATGTATTAAATAAGCGTGTGGCTCTGCTGAAGACCCTCATTAAAACTCCGATGATGACAGCTGAATCCAAACCTTCCTCAACAACACAATGGCTGTGGTCGAATATTCTTCTTCTCTTAGGAAGGTTCCTAACTGAAGAAGTGATTTGGAAGTAAACAAGTGGCCGCCATGATAAGAGCCATTCGAATTCTCTAAATGCAAAGGAAAGGAGCTCCAATGCTTCCTTTCAGAGCTCCTTTAGCATTGGATGCAACGGACCTTCCTATATGAAAGGAAAGGAGATTACACCGACCCACAATTCCTTGCAAGAGCAACATTTAAAGTACCGCACACCTCGGCCGTTCATGAAAACAAATGATAGGCGTATTTGCATATTTGACGATTACTTTCATGCAGACATATAATAATTGGAATTGTGTTGATAAATGTGTGTATACAGTGAGAATAATTTTTCATTTATTTCAATCATGTTACAAAGTTGACAGAAATGAAGCTAAAACCACAAATTAAATGTAAATACAGCAAACGGTCAAACTGTAAGGAGGAGTTGCTGGACTGAAGCCGGTCAGTGAACGAGCTGTTTATAAAACCAACATGGGGAGAAGTGGACGACACGCTTTTTGTAGTCCATTATTGTAGTTTATCCAGCGCAGACGCACGTCAATCGTCTGTGTCGAACATCAGCTGTCATTATAATAGTGAAAGTCCGGTTGGATTCTCTGAGCACCGCGGCCGTCTTTTCCTAAATCCTTTTAAGTTCTCCTTCAATCTTTCCCTAACCCCTTGATGTTTTCCCCAGAGGTCAAGGAAAAGGCATTTGGAAAAGTATCCCTAACTTTTTGACTATTGGACCGCAGCCAACATCACAAGATTGTCTTAATTCACTGGCCATGCTCTCCATTGGTGGTGCTTTGCTGTTGTTCATCGCTCTCACCCTTCAAATGAGCAAGCATTACACAAAGTGCAAATAAGCTGTTTATTTTGAGGAGGGACATTAATTTGTGACAATGCCGGGCCCCAGGAGACTCAGACCATGGTTCTCAGTCTGAAGACAGGGCAAGTATCACACCAAAGCATAAACTTCTATATACATATGTATATAAACATGTATACACATACGCATGAACACATATACATAGACAGAATTTATATATATATATATATATATATATATATATATATATATATATATATATTTATACACACATATACATATTTATACAGTATATACACATTTGAGAGTTGTTAACCACAGCTGGATAAACCCAAAATGAACTGAGTCTGGTTGATGGGTGCTAGGCTATGCTAACATTGTAGCTGCTCCATCAACACTCCAAATAAGGTAATCAGACATAAATACAGCAGCGATCTTGTTGTTTGGACCACAGACCATAGCTGGTCTCTGGACTACTATGACAGATACAGGAGACAACATTTGTTTCCTCCATTTCTGATTCAGCAAAGTCAGGACGACATGAGGACAATATCAGTGCTGATAGGCTTCAGTGGCACCACGTCACGGGAATGTCTGGCTCCAGTTGAAATATTTCAACTAATGTGTGGAGTTGTCATTTCATGTATAGCCTATGCTTGATTCGAATCTCATCATTGGCCTCATTCAAACTGTCCAGAGCAAATTTGCATCTTTGCATTGATTTTTTATTTCACAGTGCAAAAGGGACGTTTGCGTCTGTTGTGCACACACCATGAGTGTCAATTGGAATTTGATATAGGCCTAAAGCACGTGTTTTGATGGGGCATGTCAAAAACCATGCGTTTGGAAATGTCAAGTAAGCAGAAATACTTATTTGTGGCCCAGGTAACAAAATCTTGAAAACACTAGATCTTCATTTTGAAAATTGTAAGTGAAGTATTATAAAAATGAGTTTGATGTCATTTTAGAAATATAGCCATGTTACACAAATATTCACAGGAGTTTTCCCCCACTAAGTTGTCTAGAAAGAGATGTACAAGTAAAGGTACCTAAGATACCATGAGATAAAATGACAGGTAAGAAAACAAGATGTTTCTCTGAAATGCTGAACAGGAAATGGTTGTGCAAGATTCATAGAATCTGTCAGTGATGGTGAATCTGTGTGTGGGAGGTTTCTAACTGACAAAGGGACAGACTCAGTTACAAGTGAACTTCTAGTGGGTTGTTTGCGATGGGGCATAAAGAATGACCCTGCGGTTTGTGTGCTTTATGCAAACAACATGACAAAACAAACTGTGATTCAATCATTTGTTAAATTACTAGTCAGTTTACTTACTTACAGTCATTGTACCTAGTGGTGGGCTCTGTCTTGTAACAGACTCTTCTTTAGTATACAATGGAGGTCAAGGCTTTTAGAGATGCACTTCAGCTGAACACAAATGCATAGTTGTATTGTGTACTCAGATTAATGGACAGTGAAGCGTTTCCCACAAGCGACTCTGTCTCACTGTCCAACCACATAAACGACACTTGATGTCTCGTGGTGCTCGGTGGTTTTATAGTCGTTTAGCCTCAACAATGAATGAACATGACATCTAGTTTCATGAGGCCAATTTCACATGAATCAGTTGACAATGAAGAACAGATGATATGTTTCTGGATGCCGTATGGTTCCACAAAAACAAGGTCTGTCCAGGAATCCGGCCCAAAACTACAACATCTGTTGGATCCATTTATCACTCAGACAACAGTCTGGAATCTCCCTGCAGGCACTGAGGGCATGTGGTACCTCAGATTCTTCCAGAAGTTTCTGTTTAGGCGCAGGTTGGTGACTTTGTGGGAAGTTTTCTTCCACTTCAGAGCTCCTTGTTTCCTCTTGATAAAGCGCAGAGACTCTGGCATGTGACTATAATCCACAGGACCATCTGGTACAATAGAATACATGGTTAATAATTTATTCAAATAAGCTTGACTACAAAGAGACACAAAAGAACTACAAAGAGTTTCAACCAACTATAAAAACACACAAAATGACAACAAAGAGCAGAGATGGGTAGAAACGTGTTACATTTACTGGAAAACATGTAGCCTACTTGTAAGAGTAGTTTTAATGCAACATACTTTTTACTTTTACTTGAGTTATTTGTGAAGAAGAAATGCTACTTTGACTCTGTTATATTGGGCTATGTTACTTAATTATTTTACACATTTTCTATTCAATGCACAATCTATTTATTATGCCAAAGGCTCTTACATGACTGTTTCACCCATCTAGATGCTAGTCGCTACGCTTGGCTCGGTTTCACCAATCAAACGCAGCCAGGCAGTTACATGACAGCACCCGGTTATAGATGTAACTTTTTTTTTCCTACATAGATACAAGTGTATACAACAGAGAGTTGTTCATGAGCACACCAGAGAGGATGCGTGAGCTCGGCAGTAAGGCAGGCCGTGGGTGCCTGGCGCGGGCCAAGCCCACAGCCTGACCTCCCACCCTTCTCCTGGTCGTCTTCTTTCAGATTACCAGGGGCGCAGGCACAAAGTCCACACCCGAGCACCAGGGGCACGAAACATCTGCTGCATTGCCAGGGGTGCGTAAACTTTGTGAGTAATGTTAATCAAGTAATATTTGAAGAGTTCAACGAGTGCTCAAGTGCTGTTTACTAGGCTGGTTTCAAAAGCTTTGTAATGAAAATGAGTGACAGTCTTACAGAAGAGAACGTTTGAAAAGAGAATGGTTCTTGTGGCTGAATTTACCCTAATTTATGTTATTTTGTAAAGATTTGATTTATTATTGTATTAGTGAAAGGGATATTTGGCAAAATCTAAATTTGCACATTGATATTTAATAGTTTGTCTATTTTACGTTCATGCTCTGATTATTGAAACAGTAAATCATTAGTTACTCAGCAGTTATTCAGTACTTGAGTTTTTTCACTAAATACTTTCTTAATCTAACTCAAGTATTTACTACTATTACTACATCTACTTTTTACTTCTACTTGAGTCATGTTATTCTCAAGTAACAATACTCTCACTTGAGTACAGTTTTTGGTTACTCAAACCAACTCTGATAAAGAGACACTAAACTAACACAAAGATTCACAATACAACCACAAAGAGACACAAGATGACCAAACAGAGACACAAGACATCTACAAAGAGACACAAAATGACTACAGAGTCTCAGCCAACTATAAAAAAGACAGAAAATGATCACAAAGAGAGGCAAAGTTGCTACAAAGAGAAGCAAAGCTTCTCCACAAAGGGACACAAAACAACTATAAAGAGACACAAAAATCCACAGAGAGATACACAAAAAAAACACAAAGGGACACAAAACAACTATAAAGAGACACAAAACAAGTCTCAAACTAAACTGTTAATGGGTGATACATGGGGTGGACATTTTTTCACAAGTCTGTCCTCACCGATTTCCACCAGAATGACTCGAGGATCATTCCGTGTCAAGGCGTCATGAAGGCCAATTTTCTGCTCATAACACAGCTGGTTCTGATCGTCAAGCAACGAGGCTTCTTCTGGTTTAGTATGGGTGGAGGATTTTACCTCCGGTGACAGGATGATTATCAGTCGTCGGCATTGACGCACTGTAGCAGCAATAACATCATGCACGGCTGGAGATGATTAAATTAAAAAAAAATTAAACAGGCCAGTCAAACAGCAAATACTTTACTTGGTATTTCCATTTGTGTTACCTTATACTTCTACTCCACTATATCTCAAAGGCAAATATTGTACTTTTTGACTGCACTACATTGATTTTTACGGCGTAATTTTCTGTGCAGATCCATATTATGAATAAAATGATGAATAAACTAGTAAATGACAGGCTGCACGATATAATATTACCATGATACTTGAGTCACGATACGATCTTATTGCGATTGTAAACATTTTACGATATATATATTGTGATAACGTATATTGTAATTCATTACCCACTCTCAACTTCAAATTATGCATGTTTTATTTTTAAATAATTATATTAAATATGAAATAGTCTTCCTGCCAATCCGCTGACTTTACTCATGACCACATCAGAAACTCAAGTGGACTGAAGAAGTAATTACCCACAAAATATTGTGGTACTAAGCATGATGATGTATTATTATCAATGAAACTACCCAGCAATGTGTAAAGTAATTAAAATGAGCTCCACCTTTACAAGTTGCAACATTAAAGTAATATTATTCTGAAGTGGGCCATTCTGCATTGAGTACTTTTGGTACTTAAAGGAGAAATCCGGTAATTTTTGACCCCATTTCCGTTGTCCTCAGGGTCATCCCGACTTATTAGAAGCAAAAAACCCGACAAAAATTGACGTTGCCTAGCCCGAGATCTGTACCTGCCTGGCAGCCTTCCAGACTTGCTCCAATGCTAACCCATTGGGGCAAGTTTTATCTGCTTTCCTGGGCCTCAGAAAACAATTCCAAGACCTATGCAACACAGGTTGGGTCCGTACGAGACACCGCGGCGCTCGTTTAGCTCAAATCAAATCAAACCACATAAATATTTGTGTTTTAGCATGAAGTTACTCACCTCAAATCACCCCGTAGACATTAGCAGTAGATAGCCGAGCGCCTGTCGTCCCTCCCAGTCACCGCAGAAACGAAAACGTTTTCCTCGTAGTTTTGATTTTGTATCCATAAAGAATTGATCAAGCAGTGCAGTCTTCATGTCCGTAATAAATCCATGAAGCTGTTACGTCCATATGTATGACTGTTACAACATAGCAACGATAGCTTCAGCTAGTAACGTGCCGGGCGCTCGTCCGTCCCACTCACCGCAGAAACAAAAACGTTTTCCTCGTAGATTTTGTATCCATAAAGAAACGATCGAGCTGCGCAGTCGTCCTGTCCGTAATAAATCCATGAAGCCGTTATGTCCATATGTATGACTATGTTACAACATAGCAACGACTGCTTACAGCTAAACAGTAGCCTGGAGCCAAAACAATGCAAGTCTCGCGCAAGTTCCCGTCTGCCGTCCTCACTCTGGAGCTGTTTTCAAGCCAGTACAGTGAAAAATCTTGGACAGTCGCGCGAGGGTCACTTTGATCTCACTCTGTTGATGAGAGACTGCAGTCTGCACAGGCGACTCCCACTCGTGCTGTCAACACAACTAGCCTACTGAGACTGCGCGAGATTTGTTGTCTTTGTAGCAGGTTCAACTTTCACAAAGGCTAAGCAATCTTACTATGTAGGCTAGCGCTAGTTACACTGTCATATGGACATGACGGCACTGCTCGATGGAAAGAAGTTTGTCACTGTATTGGCTTGAAAACAGCTCCAGAGTGAGGACGTCGGGAGACGGGAACTTGCGCGAGACTTTTGGCTCTCGGCTACTGTTTAGCTGTAAGCAGTCGTTGCTATGTTGTAACATAGTCATACATATGGACATAACAGCTTCATGGATTTATTACGGACAGGACGACTGCACTGCTCGGTCGTTTCTTTATGGATACAAAATCAAAACTACGAGGAAAACGTTTTCGTTTCTGCGGTGACTGGGAGGGACGACAGGCGCTCGGCTATCTACTGCTAATGTCTACGGGGTGATTTGAGGTGAGTAACTTCATGCTAAAACACACATATTTATGTCGTTTTGCAACACTATTTGAGCTAAACGAGCGCCGTGGTGTCTCGTACGGACCCAACCTGTGTTGCATAGGTCTTGGAATTGTTTTCTGAGGCCCAGGAAAGCAGATATAACGTGCCCCAATGGGTTAGCATTGGAGCGAGTCTGGAAGGCTGCCAGGCAGATACAGATCTCGGGCTAGGCAACGTCAATTTTTGTCGGGTTTTTTGCTTCTGATAAGTTGGGATGACCCTGAGGACAACGGAAATGGGGTCAAAAATGACCGGATTTCTCCTTTAAGTATTAAAGTAGGAACAGTGTGAAGCATTTAGTTTAATCTGTTCGCAGAAATGAAATATAATATTCATACAAATGTTTTCTTTAGGTATGATCACTTGAAAATGAGAATAGTCGAATATGCAAAATTTGCGAAATAGTTGAAATAGTTCAACGCAAGCGACAAATTAAGGTGACGTGTGTGTGTGAAAGAATATCAGTGATGAGATTCTCCTCCTGTTGTCCTGACGTTGAATTGGAATTGTTGTCTCCTGTGTCTGTGGTCCCCCAGAGGTCTACGAAAGTAGGTCATTAGTCCAGAGACCAGACCAGATTATGTGGAGAAACCAGAGACTGTCTGTGGTCCCCCAGAGGTCTAGATAGTAGCTCACATTAGTCCAGAGACCAGACCAGACTATGTGGAGAAACCAGAGACTGTCTGTGGTCCCCCAGAGGGCTACGAGTAGCTCACATTAGTCCAGAGACCAGACCAGACTATGTGGAGAAACCAGGGTCTACATGTCTGTCTACATGGAGGTCAGCCCCGCCTCCTCCGGCATGTATAGCGTGAATAAACGCAAACAATGCCATGGTCAAACTCGCTTGAGTAACACAAATCTGTTTTTCGATTGGTGTGATCACATGATTACTATCTCATCTATGCATTAATTCAAGGATCAAGAGTTTACACAGTAATCCTCCCGATGTGTGTGTCTCTGAATGCATCACTGCAGTAACAACTGACACAATGAAATAAAAATACATTTGGAATAATTGTGATGATACTGTGATGGATTACTGCCTCGTGTACATTTGTATTCTCTTCACAAGAACATGTTTTAGGGAGAAACCCCAAATGTACAGAAAACTCCAAAGGAGTCTTCCTTTAAATGTGAACCAGGTGAGTGTCTGTCCTGACCTTCTCCGGGACAATCGTCGCGTCCTCTGATGTACAAGGAGTAGCCATGTTGTCTCTCCAGCTCCTGAGGAAGGGTCTGCAGGGCCAAGTTCGCCGTCTCAGCTGAACTCAGGCTGCCGGGAGGAAGGAAGCTAACATAGGCATCGTAGAGCTTCCCATCTCGAGCTGCAGAGAGGACAACCGCTGCTGACCAGATGATTCCACAGAAAAGCACAACTTCAACAGATCAAACACCTCGCTCACCTTTCACCTTTGAAAAATGTCTCAGCAGTTTCCTGTGAGTCAACACCAGGTCTACTTTGAAGAAGAGGAGGGCAGCTGCGAGGGCCAGAACGGCCAGCGAGGCAGCGAGGCAGAGAGCCACTCTGGTGTAGAGAGCACTGTGGTCGGCTGGAGAGACGAAACATATGGTTTGAGAACTCATGTAAACAAAATTTAACAAACAAGGGTAGACTTTCGGGAAGGAGCAGTACTGTGGAAAGCAGTTTATTTGGATGACACATTTTCCAATTTGTCATTATATGGCTCCTTCACTTTATTTATTTGTGACTGAATCATATGTAGGAATGTTTGACAAAACACCCATGCTTTAAAAGTTGAAAGTAAAGCGTGCGTGGGGAGATAAACTGAACATAAAAATAGAATAATGCAGCCATAGCAGGGGTGTCAAACTCGTTTCAGGAAATGTAGCCTAGATTGATCTCAAGTGCGCCAGACCAGTGAGACCATTCCATAATAACGAGACCCCCAAATGTACAAATACTTTCTGAAAATCTTCACAATTAATGACCAATCCAGTTAGGCTACAAAACTGACAATGAACATTCTGAGAAGTCTGTAATCTCTCAACACAAACAACTCATTTATCTTCACTGCCTTGGCGGTCCCTGCAAGTATGTTCGCCATTTTAAGTGTGATAGTGGTGATGAATATCATCGTCCTTGAGCACTGGAAGAAGCACACCAGCTTCCCATTTACCTCTGTGAAGAAACAGATGTAGTGTTGTGCCATAGAATGTCAGAATAAGAATGCCAAAAAATGATCTTGAATGTTCAAGAATATTGTTGTCAAAGACACTCTTTGAAGCAAAACACAGCCATTCAACTGACTGGGCTGATGAAATCATCCTGAATTCTGGCCTCTGCAGCTCGTTTCATATCAGCTTTCACTGTTTATCGCACTCAATGATAAATCAGTGATGGAGATAAACGCAAAAACATTCTCAGTAGTCTATTGGTAATGGCAAACACCACTGATCACCCTTAGCAACATAAGTGTGTTAGCAAGAAGTAGCAGCAAATATGTTCATGATATCAGTTCAGAAAAATTTGGATAATTTATGTGTGTAGTGCGGAAGCCCTGAGTGGCAGGTGAGAACATTTCTGGTGATCCATTTTCTCAGACTGAAAGAGTTTTGTCTCCTGTTAAGACAAAGGCTTTGACAGGATATAATTTCAAATTTTTGGAAGAGTTTTTGCAGGTGATTTTTTTTGTCAGAATAATTTTTCAGTGTTTATTGTTGTAATACTAATTTCAGCCACAAGAGGTACTACTTCGTCATGTTTTAAATTTGACTAAAAATCATGCTTTCCCAAAGAACAATGTTTGTTTCCATAGTGTTCTTCACAAGTTATCTAAGTAGCTAATTGCATTGGTAGCGACAGTAGGGAGGTTGTGGTGGTGACCTGTCAATCACAAGGTAGCCCCGCCGTCTATTTGACTATAAATGGACGATAATGTACTAAATGAACATCATGCTGGATTGAAGAAGACTTGAGATTGAGACATAAACTCATGTTTACTATGTTTACTGAGATAATAAATCATGTGAGAAATACGATTATTTTCTCATAGACTTCAATGGAATCAGACTTGTTTTTACAACCAGAGGAGTCGCCACCTAATGGCCAGCAGAAATAATGCCATTTTAGAACATGGCGTGGTGGTGTATTTCAGCAACGTGTGGCCAAAATGTGTATTACAACAAAGCCGAATCCTGAAAAAAATAATTTCACATACCAGATTTTTTTTTTTTTTTTTTTTTTTTAAATGTAAAAGAAATAATTTAAGGAACAAGATTGTCCTGGCAAGACCATTTCCTGGCTGTTTTTGAGTCATAAACACAGGCAGGAAAACAAATTAGATCCAACTGAAAAAATTCAT
This sequence comes from Eutrigla gurnardus, assembly GCF_963514095.1. NCBI lineage: Eukaryota > Metazoa > Chordata > Actinopteri > Perciformes > Triglidae > Eutrigla > Eutrigla gurnardus. The sequence goes on from NC_139926.1 coordinate 4,287,903, forward strand.
CATCACAGTTTTTTTCTCCACTGCCTTTCAGGGCTTCTGTACATTTTTGGGTTGATATTGTCTTTGATATTTCCTGTTACTCTTATGTTTGATAGAAAAGAAGCAAAATACCTTCTTGGAGCCGCACAACACCGCAGTGCGAACGAACTGGGTTTGATACACAGCAGGAAATGGGGACGTTCAGGAACTGCCGAAAAACTTTAGAGATGTTGAGAGTGGACAGGCCGTACACCCGGCCTCTCTTATGAACACTAAAAGAGACAGGTCCAGTCAAATGGTGCATCAATCAGTCAGTTAAATAAATCAGGCAACAAAGCAAGAATGAAAATATTGTCATCTTTCTTTTCTTCTTCTTTCATTCTACTTGGTTTAAACTCTGTATTGGCAATATTAAGCAACGAGTAGGCAGATATTTAAATTAGACTGTTGTTTAACCAAATATTAATTGCTGATTAAGGTTTAGCAATTTGACTTTTGTTGAAGTCATTTAACAGAGATGGAAAGTAACTAAATACAAATACTGTGTTGCTGTGAGTCAGTAGAATTTTGTTCTTTTCTTGAGTATTCACTTTTCTGACAACTTTCTACTTGTACTCCTTTCATTTCAAAACAAATATCTGTACTTCCTCCTCACATTTTTAAAACAGGTTTGTTACTTTTGTTTTCATACATTTGAGAGGATTTATCGACTATTCTTTTTCTTGTTAATATGACAAGAGATTCAGTCAGCCTTGCAAAAAACAGCCAGTAGAAATGTCCTTCATAGGGACACTTTTTACTTTATACTTTGAGTACATTTTTGTCCGTCAAAGTGATACTATTTACTCCAAAGTACATTTGAGAGCCTGAAGTTTTTCACTTTTACTCGAGTAAAGGAGTTAAATCAATACCTCTACTTTTACCACGTCTTTTTGAACACAGTCAGTACTTCTACTCGGGTATAGAATGTTTGTATTTTTGACACCTCTGTCCTTTTATCAGGAAGTCTTTATGCCCTTCTGCCCCCTCCATGTCCATGTGCAGACTGAGATAACATGTCGGGAAGCAGAAACTTACTATTTCCAAGATTCGGTAACACCCTCCAGATCGTCAGTGTGGTCCTCATCAACAGTCCAGTACATGTAAGCCTCAGTGTCCTCGCTGAAGCCAATGTAGGCATAACACTCCAGCACCGCTCTTGTACCTGGTCATCAGTTGCACAAATAAGTCCAATGAAAACCTCTGAAAACCCGTTTGGAAAAGGTCTTAAATGTGCATCAGTGCTTTGAGATCTCCTGAAAGATTAAAGGACCATACCAGTATAATTCTGACATATCTCCCTGAGTAGAGATTTCCCCTGTCTGCAACACATTCTGTGTGCATCATTGTCTGCCGTGTATACTTGTGTTGTATAAAATCAACTGTTTAGTCACTTAAGCCCAAGTTATGCTTCCGCGTTGACACAACGCAAGGGGGCTTACGGACCCTTTACGTCCTTGCGGACCCCCCGTACGTCCACCGCAAGGGCCTGACGTGCACCTCCCAAAAATCCTAGACGCGCGTCGAGGCGACGCAGCACCAACGCAGCGGCATTTGCTGTGATTGGTCCGCTAACTACATCCGCTGGAGACCGCTTTTCCAGTTTCCACTCATAAACACCGCCATTTAAACTTTTAATACTTTTATTGTTTGTACCTTGTCGCTTTTGCACAAATAAATCAAACACTGAAAAATTGTGGCTGTTTAAAGCCGGAAGGTAAACAAATAGGCTATAAAGAGGCTAACGACGATATACGTCAAGAGTCTCGGTCTGTCGGTCAGTCTTTACAAAAAACGTAGCGCCCTCTACCGTGTGTGTGTGGCATTGAATTGCATTTCTCAATATTTAATACTTTGTCACTAGCTAGTGACGTGCATCTCTTAAATTTGTCTGTCAAATACGAAAAAGGAATCTCATTAACTTTCCAATGGCATTGTTTTCATGCTGAGCAACTAGATAAGAAGTGGACGTAGTTGTAGTGACATCACCCATTGGTTTGTGGACTACGGTTTTGCAGCCACGTGTTTGGCATTTTGGCCATCGCCATCTTGAAATTTTTGCAACCAGTGAAGGAAGTGACCATATTTGGGCTGTGGGGAAGCGATGGGTGGATCTGATTAACACAAGAGTGGACACCGAAGTGTTAAAGTCATCTTTGTAGCTAACTACATTGGTAACGTGGTAGCAACCTGTCCATCACAGGGTACCCCCGTCCTAAAGCATCCCCTGCTTTCTGGCCTGTCTGACGCTAAATGGACCATCATTTACTAAATGAACATCATGCTGGATTGAAGAAGACTTCAAACTAGAGATTAAGACCATACACTTATGTTTATAATGTTTACTGAGATAATACATCAGGGGAAAAGTAGGGTCACTTTCTCAGAGACTAATATAGAATCAGACTTGTTTCTGCAACCAGTGTAGTCGCCCCCTGATGGCCAGCAGAGAGAATGCAGGTTTACAGCACTTTAGCCCGTCTTCACTTTTCAGAACCGATGAGCAACGCAGAAAATGATGTCTCTGTACATGAAACCAATAGATCGTATTTTGGGAATATTTCATGACCTGCTGTGAGACGAGGTTGAGTATAAAGCTGCAGTAAGACGTGACAGCATTTGCAGCAGATTAAACCAACCAAACCTGACAGATATACAGTATGTGTGTTACTATGACAGCGTATATCATTTGAGAGTGTTACTTACCCTCCTCAACTATGACCACTTGCTGTTGAGGGCGCAGCACCTCAGGCTTTGTAACGACAGTAATCCCTAAAGGCACATAAAGAGTGTAATAGAAGAGAATATTTATCATCCCACAATCTATCAAAAAAAGCCAAAAGGAAAAGGTTAATCAGATAACATTCCCTTTCTTAACCCTTCCTGTTGCTCTGGCAAATCTCAACGATAACATGATTAGGCTCGAGTGAGATCTGTACATACCTTTGTTAGTAGTTAGCTGGATGCTGCGTGCAGCCGTGTAGTTCCTGCCGTCCAAGCTAATGTCAACCAGGCAGGTGTATTTCCCAGCATCCCTCTCTGAGGCAGTAGAGAGTCTCATGGAGCCACTCTCATCAACAGAGATGTGATTCCCCAGCTGCTCCACCTGTTGGCAGTCCTAGTGTCACGATAAGGACACAACTTTATTTATAGAGCACTTTTCACAAATTTAATTCAATTAAATTTTATTCATAGTGTCATATTACAACAGAAGTCTTCTCAGGACACTTTGAGCAGGACTAGAATACACTATGATTTTCAGAGTCAATACAAAGTCCCAACATCACCCAGGGGCAAGCGTTACAGCAACAGTGGCAAGAAAAAACTACCTTAATAGGCTTTTAGGCAGAAAACTCGTGCAGCCCAGGCCCTTGGGTTCCAACTGCATTTGGTGTTAGTGCAGTAGGAGTAGCATTAGCAGTAGTGGTAGTATTAACAGAAGCAATGGCCCAGGCGGACCGGAAATTATCCTTCCACAGGTTCACCTACGGAAATCTTGTTACGACTTTTACTTCCTCTAGATAGTCAAGTTGTCAACTGACCCCGGCAGGGCCGATCCGATGACCTCACTAAACCATCCAATCGGTAGTAGCGACGGGCAGTGTGTACAAAGGGCAGGGACTTAATCAACACAAGCTTATGACCCACGCTTACTGGGAATTCCACATTCAAATAATTGCAATTGTGACGGGGAAACCAGAGTTGCAGTTGTTGGTTCTTGAACACACCCTTGTGTTCAGGCCAACCCCTTTCTACTGCCTCCTGATTAGACTGAGGGTATTTAAATCACCTGTGACCTCTTGGCTGTCTCTTTGTCTCTCTCTGGCTGCTGTGTGGGCTTCCTCTGACTCTGAGGTAGGAAATAGAGCCACTAGTTTAAATGTTACTTTAAATCAATTATATGTAGTGACCAGGTTGCAATTGTTTGCAGCTCTCCTCTCCCTCTCTCCCCCGGTCTTATTGGTGTCTGCATCTACGAATGAATGAATGGAGTTCTCCAATGTGGGTACTCATTAGCTGGTACCTGGGTTAGCCGGTGCACCTTTTTATTAAGGTAGGCTTTGTGATTTTGACCTGTAAGCAGACAAATTGAATTGAAATGCATGTTTGGTTTTATTATAATTAACTGACCTTTCTTGAATTATTAGGTCATTGTCAGCTGCTGTTTTGCCTTGCTTTTAGTGTTGCTTTTATTGTTGATTATTGTTAGTCTGGACCAACTGGTGTTTTTGTTGCTTGTGTTAATGTTTGTTTTGCTTTATTTCTTTTAGTGGCATTAGTCGGCTTATAGCGGAGGCTAGTCACGATAGAGTGGTTCCCTTCACCGTTTGTAGTGTTAAAGCGGACCGGGACACAGTTGCAGTGTGCACCATTTGCAGTGATTTGCCGTGAGCATGCGTGGTGGGTAAGTTGTTGCACCTCTGGAACACATCCTTAGGTAGGCTGCCTCCCTGTAGTTGGCTTCTGTCCACTCCTTTTTGGTAATTTCAGAATAAGTGTCACCAAAAGAGTAATTTTAGTGTTTTTATAAAAGAATCCCCTGTTAATAAAATTTGTTATACTTTCCTAATTTGATTCATCTTTTTTGTGCCACTAATCCCCTTTTTTTTACAGATATCTCCAGTTATTAATTAATTAAATTGAAACAAATAAATTTGGCTTTATTTGGAAACCACGTCTCTGTCTTGTCTTAGTATACGAACTTGTGTTGTCTGTGAAAGTATTGAGGTCTTATTCAGAATTTCATAGGATATTTCCTGGGGTGAAACTCCCCAGGTGGCGTTGTTTGGGTCAGGTTCTGGTGGCCTCCAGCCACACATTCACCTCGCCACACAATCATCAATCCCTATCGCGAGTGGGGTTCAGCGGGTTACCCACGCCTCTCGGCCAAGTGTAGACACACTAACCACGGTGCTTCACACAAGACGAATAAAAAACTACACATTGAAGTGGACCAGAAGGTAAAATAAAAGACAGTAAAATTAAACAAATAGACAACTTCAGAAAGAATTGGATGAAAATCAAGAGATTAAAAGCCAAAAAAGTGTGTGTAAAGTTGTTTAAAGTGTAATCAATGAGTTTATGGAATGAGTTTCCACCTGCTTGCACTCGGTATGCGAAGCTAATCGTCTACTGGCTGTAGCTTCATATCTAGCAAGACAGATATGTTATCCAACTTCTCATCTAACTCAAGAACATAAACATGTTTATTTCCTGAAATGTCTTGGTAATGAAAGCTTGTACTAGTTTCAATTTTAGGAAGTTGCAAAGAACGGCATTGACAGTTGACTTAAAGGTGCTATATTATACAAATAGAACTCTATAGAACCATCACCTTGCCGTGGTGAGGAGGTTTGTGTGTCCCTATGACCCTGAGGGCTGTGTTGTCTGGAGCCTGGTGCTCCTGGTAGGGTCTCCCATGGCAAATTGGTCTCAGTTGATGGGCCAGACCCTATGAAAAATTTAGGCAGAGTGATCGTATCGTCTGATCTAAGGCTGCATGTTTTGAACACTCGGGTGAAGAGAGGGCGGAGCTGTCAACTGATCACCATCTGGTGGTGAGTTGTGTCAGAGGGTGGGGGAAATCTTTGGACAGACCTGTGTAAGGATCGCCCAAAGTCTACCTCGCTGTTTAATTTGACCAAAAAGGGTAAAAGGACCGGGGGGAAAGGTGATGGGTGGAGCTTCACGCCGAGGTTGCTGTTCTGCCACTGGTGTTCGTCAAAATCCAAGACGGCGATGGCTAAAATCCGGAACTCATGCCAAAACCCTAGTCCATAACCAATGGATGACATTATGATGACGTCCATTTCTTATATACAGTCTCTGCGTTTACTGATTGTATCTTCGTGAAGAGACAAGTGAAGAAAAGTATGGCACATAAATACAGTGAAAACAGCACATGGATATCATGCTGCTGGGCATACCTTCATCCATCGTATGTTCCTCGTCTTATCCAGTTTGAAGATCTCTTGCTGTTTGCAAGGAAGGCTTTTACTGACTCCTGGGTCCATGGATATGGTTTCAGGTGCATCAGGACACTCTCCACTGGACACTGACACCCCAAACGTCACCCTCAGTAATTCAGTTTTGCCCCTGAAGAGGAGATTAACTATGAGACAGCTGCAGTAATATTACCTTATTCTCTGAGTCATATTTATGTGAAAACTAAAACTACGATCATCTTTACGTGAAATTATTTGAGAATTAAACATAGCTGTAGATTGATTGTTCATTCAATAATTACTCTTTCAATCCTAATTACTGCTGTAAATGAAGAGGGCAAATTATTAAAAACACCCGTTTGAAGCATTTGAGCCCTTTATGCAGTCTGGATCAAGTTTCTATACCTTTCCTCACAGGTGTAGGATCCATTATGAGACACCTGCACAGGTAGAAACCACAGTAACCCGTCCCGGACTTCCACTCCAGTGGGCAGGCTCAGGTTGCGATGCCCTTCTCTGCTCCACGTCACGTTGGTGTGGGCATCAACAGAGAGGCACTCCAGCAAAAAGAGGTGGCCAACACTCACATGGTAGGTGTCTGTCTCCCCATAGTGGTCTGGATGTGATAGTGCAAAGCAAGATCAGTGAGCAGAGGTTAAACTTTCACAAAAAGACACCAGGGTGACATGGATGGATGGGTAGAGCATGAAGGGCAAGAGTTATGGCACAAATGAGCACCTTGCATCCATAATGAATGTGATTTGAATCCATTCATTCATTAATTCATAACCTCTGTTTTTTGTTGAATCTTTAAGAGGACCTTTTATGCTTTTCCCCTTTTTTTAGTGTGTACTAAATATATACAGAGGAACATCTAGAGGAAGAGGAGCTGAAGAACAAGTAGCTTCAGGTAAGGAGGGAGGAGGGGGGGGGGGGGGCATTTCTAACAAACACACTTTGACCAATCACAGATTTGGGAGGGAGGGGCAGGAGGTCAAACTGTTTCAGAGAAAGGCTGATGAGAGCTGCTGCAGCTCAGTATGATGGGAAAATAAATGAAGGCATGTAAACATTTTCTACTGGTAACCTGAACTCGTGTGAACCAGAAAAGGAGCTATATTGCTCTTTAATGTTTTGACTCAGCTTTTGAACTAGAGCATTTTTCATTATTTACATATATCATATAACAGGATATTGGATTACTACTGTAACTAAACTGGTTTGAATCCTACTGAAAAGACAAGGACTACTTTGTGCGTCTTGGTAATTATAAATATAGGCAGGCGAGTTCCCGCCTCTTCCCACCTGTCAGGCGTCTTCTTTTTAACATCAACATGCTTTCACTGGAGGTGGCACGGTGGTATTGCGGTAAGCACTGTCACACAAGGGTCCAGGGTTCAAAGCCAGGTTGGAGACAGCCTTCTGTGTGGAGTTTGCATGTTCTCCCCATGTTTTCTCCAGGTTCTCCATCAAGTCAAAAGACTCACAGGTTTGGTTCATTTAGATTTAACCGTTTTCAGAGACTTTTGATGGAGTTTGTGTCTGTACACATGTATCCATAATAAAAGTTAATGGAGTAATTAACAGACAAGACAGATCTTTCTAATAAATAAATAAAGTTCTTAGTGATCCTTCATGTTTATACCTACAATTATTATTTCACTAGATGGTGAATCAGAAAAAGAAATATTAAACTTGGGAATGATTCACATGAGTTTAATCAGTTATCTGTCTTCACGCCGGTATGAAACTCCAGTGATGTTGAGACATATCAGCTGAGGCTGATCAGCTGCAGCGTCAATCAATAACTGAAATGAAGGGGGGCGTGTCTGCCATTAAAAGGTAAATCTGAGGTCGTTGTTTTTGGAGCCAAGGCCATATGATAAAAGTCACCGCTTGAATCGGCAATGTTTAAAACCTCAGAACAAGCCAGAAATCTAGTCATTGACTCAGACCTGAACTTCAGCAGCCACATTAAGACAATTAGAAAGTTAACCCAGTTAACTTCAGAGTATAGCAAGGATTAACCCTCTGAGACCCATTGTAGCGTATACGCTACAAAAGATCATGTTGTCTTTAGAGCGTCATAACTTCGTAATGATTTGCGCTAGAAACATGTGTGAGGTCAGGCACCAGAGAGAGAGACACACACACACACACACACACACACACAGAGGCTCTTAAGGCGAGTCCACACTGGAAGAACTGCGTCGGTAAATGAAGTCGGGCTACTTAATATGGCCGACTCGAACAACGACAACACACCTACGGAATTACAGCCGACGCCATACGTTCCGCGCTTGCGCGAGATGTAATGTCTCCAAAACAACAGGCAGCGCTAATCTGTATTGTGGGCCAAAAAACACGAAAACCAGAAGTAGCCGGTCCTCTCTAGACCATAACACAGAGCACGCTGTCCTCACCAGTCACTGTTGTCCTGATAAGTTCCACAACAATCAAGCGATGCCAAAACAATGCGTTGAGAGAGTGTGTCGACACCTTCTTCGATTCCACTGTTTGTCTGGTATGTTTACCATCGTCACTTCCGGGCTTCACTGATTCGCTAGTCAAGCTGCTAGCCTCCACCAATCAGAATGGTAAAAGAATGACCGACTCGAATGGCGGATTATACATTTGAGTCAGCTGAAATGAATGCCGACGTGGCCGATTCGAGCGACCACACCAAGTAGACTCATGTCACGGACGCCGACTCTCTCAAAGACGCCGATTTTCGGTCCGGTGTGAACTCGGCTTTACTGTCATGAGGGTGAGGGCTGGCACCTTGGTTAGGAGTACCGCCCCTTGTAGGTAGGGCTGGAGAAAGCTCCCCCTCTTTATAAGGACAGGTGTGAGCCATTAGCACCTCTTTGTCTGAGGCCTGGTAGATGTGTGGTGGGACTGTCTTGTCTGTGCAGAACCGTGGTGCAGCTGCTTCCTCTAGGTCCAGTTTTAATGTGCTGTAGGCCCATGCTTGAGAGGACATGAGTCAGCCTTTTCCTTCAGTCACAGTATAGAGCCAGTCAGCTCCACCGGTGCCAGTGTCTGACAGGGCCCCAGACTGAGAAGATTTAGTGCCAGACTGCTGCTTTGCCTGGGCTGATGTGCCATGCGGCCTGGTTGAAGCCTCTTAATATTTTTGAATTGCTGTGGATGTAAACCAGCTCATCATAAGCTGTCTATGGTCTGGCCTTGCCGGGACTGTTGTTTTTACTGTGTCAACTGATAACCATTTGCAACCCAACCGAGTACTAATACTGTGTTTTCTTTTGTTTGGTCGTCAGGCAGTAGGAGGATCTGCGGGGAGGATCCGTGGTATATGCACCCTTCTTTGCATGCAGTGTGGTAGGTCTGAAGAGTGGTGAGTACTGTCTGATGATTTATTTATTATACTTTGTAATACGTCATCTCAGCTACCTTGTAGTTTTAAATATTTATTAGTGTTGTGGTATTAAAGGTAGTGCGCTAAAACGAATTGTTCTTTCTTTCTTTCATTATCAGGTTCATTACCATCAGTTGATTTCAGTTTGCATAATAAATAGAATTTTTGACTTGAATATACGTTTTCGGCTCTCCTTGTACCTGGGGATAAATTTGTTTGTGGGTCTATGCAGAGACCCTTACACTGGGGTTGGTCACAAACGTGTTTTTTTTCCTCTTAAACTAGAGAAACGGGGCTAAACAACGGTACCCTGCTTGCCCATGTGAGTGATTTATTTCTGACAAAACGAATGCGTAAAGTAGTAAAATATGTGACTCGATGTCTCCTCGTCTCCGTGGCGCATTCCTCCATTTTATTTTATCGATCATTATTTTCATTCGCCATCTTGCTAGTGACGTATAGAGTTACGTTTATGCATCGGACATTCGTATTTGCTCCCGTAGCGGCTTTTACAGCCAATCGGAAAGCCTGATTTACGCTTGGCCGTGAGTTGTTGTTGTTGTTGTTGGCCGTGAGACACAGAGGAGTTCAAATCAGAGAAAAGGACAGTCAAAAAGTTACTGTAGTGCAAGAGAGTTAAATACATAAATGGTACAGAAGAAGTACACTATATACACACATATATTAAGGGCAGGGAGAGGAAAGGACCATTCCTGGCAAAAAAAAAAAACGCCCATAGACACTACCCAAAAGACTGTCCATATTTCATAGACAAAAGCAGCTAGAAGCTTCAAATAACTTTTAGCATAATCCAAACAAGTGTGTGCAACTTTCTATGTTGAGATTTTATTTCGTTATAATGGTTTGCAGTGCTTTTTTTAATAAAATGTGTAAAAATTAGGGCCAGGACTTTAAAAAAAAAATGTACGCATTTTAATCGCACTTATTTTTGCACTGTGGAACGTTTCTCACTGGATGAGTTTCAGGCGGACCGATTATACTCGAGCACCAACTAGCGTTCATGACTTCAGACAACAAACCACAGTGAACATGAACGAAGAAGCTGATGAGACAGCTTTGGTTGGCCCCGTGGATGCGAAATTTTGTTATCAAAAACGAACGAATGGAAGCGTCGATAAGAGCATGGTTGTGTGCAAGCTAGTGATGGTGAGATGAAGCCTCATGAGGCATCGCACCACTTGAGCCAATTGGTTCGAGAGAGGGTTAATTTCTCGAAGCTTCATGTGCACACGAAACCACCTACTGGCCAAGTGTATAATCACAGGCAGCTGTATCTGAACTAGAGGTAAGATCGGGCCTAAAAAATCCAGCCCGACCCGACCCAGGCCCGCGGGATTAAAGCCCGACCCGGCCCGAACCCGAGCAATTAACTTGATTTGCAGGCCCGAGCCCGAACCAAACCCGAAATTTCATATTTTATTTGTGAGGACTCAGAGTACGCCCTTAAGAATCTAGCGCGGCACTTTAAGAGAGAGAGAGAGAGAGAGAGAGAGCGCAGAGAGAGAGACGGGGGGTGCAGTCGAATAGTCTTTTTTGCTTAGGAAGGTTCCTAACTGAAGAAGTGACCCGGAAGTAAACAAATGGCCGCCATGATAAGAGCTGTTCGAATTCTCTAAATGCATAGGAAAGGAGCTCCAATGCTTCCTTTCAGAGCTCCTTTAGCATAGGATGCAACGGACCTTCCTATGCGATAGGAAAGGAGATTACGCCGACCCACAATTCTTTGCGAGAGCAACATTTAAAGTGCCGCACACCTCGGCCGTTCATGAAAACAAACAATATGCCTATTTACATATTTAACAGTTACTTTCATGCAGACATATAGTAATTGGAATAGTTATGATAAATGTGTGTGGACAGTGATAATAATTGAATGTTTTTTTTTAATTTCAATCATGTTACAAATGTTTGACAAAAACGAAACTAAAACCACAAATGAAAAGTAAATAAAACAACGGTCAAACAGAAAGGAGGAGCTGCTGGACCTGAAGCCGGTCAGTGAACCAGCTGTTGATAAAACCAACATGGGGAGAAGTGGACGATGCGCTTTTTGTAGTCCATTTTTGTAGTTTCTCCAGTGCAGACGCACGTCAATCGCTGGCGCTGATCATCAGCTGTCAATCATCAGCGGCCGCGTTATAATGACGTAGCTTAGTGAAAGTCCGGTCGGATTCTCTGAGCACCGCGGTCGACTATTCCTAAGTCCTTTTGAGTTCTCCTATCGCCTTTCCTTGACCCCGTGACGTTCTCCCCAGAGGTCAAGGAATAGGAGATAGGAATAGGAGTTAGGACCTTATTTTTTGACTATTCGACTGCACCCGGGGAGAGGGAGAGAGAGAGAGCGCAGAAGTATTCCTCAGTTTAGTATCTTATTCTCCACATATCGTTTATACATTTCTATAAACATATATTAAAAATAAATAAATAAATAAAAAAATTTAAAAAAAAGTCAGCGAGAGAGAAGCCCGGCCCGACCCGACCCGAACGTAATGATTGACATTTTATACCCGACCCGACCCGAAATTCGGGTCGGGTCGGGCTCGGGCTCGGGCTCGGGCTTAAGATCTTACCTCTAATCTGAACCACATAATGTGTGATGCATTGAATGTTTGTCTGTTATGTCTGTTGGGAATGACTATGAATTACAAAAAATGAAAAAAATGACCAAATAATTACTTATAGATCATTCAAGCCGTTATATTATTCTATACAGACAGTGTGGTAACAGGGAGAAGACATTGGGGGAAACTGATCCCGGGCCGGGAGTCGAAACCAGGTTCACCGCGTCAAGGACGTTGAGCCTCTGTACATGAAGCGGCTGCCCTAACCACTGCGCCACCAGCCGCTCCATAATGAAATAATTTCTGTACATAAATGATCACGTATGTGTATGATAAATTGTTTGAAGGTATTGTGTGTGTGTGTGTGTGTAAATTTTCCCCAAATGGTAATATCATCACTCTCCTAAATCTCTCTCTCTCCCTAAACTCTCCAAACTATCTCCAAACTCTCAACTGATATATAAACTATATAAACTCTAGTATCCAAACTCCCCAAACTCTCAACTGACCGCAACTCTGCTTCAATACCCACATTTTGAACGGAGCCTGAGGGGTCTATATAGCTGTAAAACCTCACGCCAAAATCTGAACCACTTCCCGAAGCAATCACGTGGTACAGCCGGGCAGCGAGGCTTCGGACGTTATCATTTTTGGCCCCTCCCCTAAATGAAGCAAGCCTCAATACGAGCTTTGCGGAAACGCCCCCTCTATTACTCGACACGCTTCGAAGCCTCGGCACATCTCGTAACATCACTAGTGCAAGCTATGCAACAAGGAATTTGCATATCACCGCAGCACATCGAGCCTCAAGTATCACCTCAATGCAAAACATATAGCAGCTAGCGTGGACACTAGCGTGGTAGCTAGCGTTGGAGGGTTAACCTTCGCCAACAGAGAGATGTTTTCTAATAGTCAGGGTTTCCAATGTTCTGAATGTACTTGAAAGTATTGTTTTTTACATTAAAAAAACAACAAAGTGTTATAGTTTACAGAAGGTCTACCTACCTATAGGCTACCTGAATTTCTGAAATGTACTATTTCTAAATATGCTATTGCTACACTTAATGGCAAAAATTGCACTGGTCTGTTGGACTTGGTTGAACAAAAATAAACAATATTTTGTTGCTTAAGCTTATGTATTCAGTCATTATTCAATGGTATACTAAAAATCCATGTGAAAAAAATTATTTCTCACTGTTCTCAGGTCAATTATTTATATGCGATTAAAATGCGATGAATTTCGATTAATTTCGATTAATTACAAAGCCTCTAATTAATTAGATACATTTTTTTAATTGAGTCCCGGCCCTCGTAAAAATTCAAGGTGCGTTTTTATTTATTTTTAATTTATGGGTTAAAATCCCCTATTATAGTGTATTTATTGAGTGATACACTGTTAGCTGAGGTTGTGCTGATTCTGGGGATGTGTATAACTTGATGATACTGTAAAAAATGACAATTTTATAGAACAATACACAAAAGTATGACAAGTCGGAAAGTTATCTATGTGGGTCTCAGAGGGTTAAAGGATTTGTCTCAACAGATTTGGAAATCTTGTCCATGCCTTATCTTGAGTAAACTTAACTACCGTTAACGGTGACTTCAGGTTACACTAAAAAAATCAATCAGACGGCTGTCGCTGATTCACAAGGCTGCTGCTTGAGTCCTCAGTAAGACAAAGAAAGTTAATCACATCAGTCCAGTTCTGATGTCTTTACAATGGCTTCCTGTCAGTCAAAGAATTGATTTCGAAATACTACTGTTGGTTGAGAAAAGCACTGAATGGTATATTTCATTATGAGCCATCCAGACCTGCCAAGTGGTCTGGTTCAGGTCTGCTTTCTATCCCCACAGTCTATCAACCACAGACTGTATATTAGTAGTCATGGTGAAGTCACTTATTGGTTTGTTTGAAGCCTTGTTGTGCATGGACTGTTGACACTCTGGGCTGTTACAGCGCAATAAGTTTAGCAACACATGTTGCCAGTTCTTAAGTTCTTTAATTTTTTCTTTGCGCACAAACACCGAAACATATAAGACAAACACTTAAGTAATAAGTGTTTGTCTTATATTATATAACATTTTATTTTATTTTAGCTTGTTTTTATTTGCTATTCTCTTGGCTTTTGAATGATTTAATTACTGAATTAAATAGTTTTTAATTGTCATTTTGTCATTTGTTTCTGTTGCTTTTTGTCTTTTGATGTTTCATGTAAGGCGCTTTGAAATAAATGAGCTTATTGATTAATTAATCATTCACCTTTTTTTAAACCCAAAATACGGTTTAAATCAAAGACTCGATACAGAAACCAGGTTTATATCTGTTCCTTCCAAAAGGTATGAAAATAGATCAACTTGAGGCAATACAAGCAAGGCAGGAAATGAAGGACCTAGTTGTCAAAATGACTGTTAACAGCAGTGCTAACATTCACAAACCACAACCTTCAAAACGTTTTGTGGAGTGGAATGACTGTTCAGCGGCACTCTGTTTAAATCCCCATTTCCAACTGTTAAACGTTGTAGGCCGACAGCAAAGACCTCCCAAGCCTGGAAACATTAATTCTAATAAAAGTGGCACTTAAAGTTATTTTATTTATTCTCTCATTATTTGTTTTAAAGAATAATATTGGTAATACCAAAAAGCTTAGCGTGCATGTTATATTACTGGCTTGAGAGGTATGTTGTCATTTTAACTCCATATGATCACGAGATCCTCATGCTTTTTTTTGCTCTCCGCCTTATCGTGGCACTGCTACACACACGTACACTGTAATGATGCATTCAGGTAACGTCGGCACTACTTGTTACAACGTGACAGCGCATTGCTTTGAGTGCCGAGGGCTCATTTGTTGATGTTTTGGATATTTGTTGGCTCTATAGTGGCTCTGAATGGTCAAAAACCCTTTAAACGCGAAAAGTTTTTTTGGAGCCGGTGAGCAAACGCAATTGACATAACGTGCGGTCGTAGTTATTTATTTTTTAGTCGTAGTTATTTATTTTTTTACCTCGGGCCGGGATTCGAACCTGGGTCTGCTGCGTATGTACGTGCGTACATGGCATGCGCTCTAACCACTCCGCCACCTGCACGTCATCTTGTTATTTTATAACGTGCCGAAGATACTGTAACTTGTATGTGTGCAGTAAAGTTATCTTTTTTTTATGTTTGGAATGGGAGGTTTAACTTAGTCAATATTGTATTTGTTGTTTGTTAGAATTTGGGCATATCAATAACATTAGCTTCTCTTTTATCATTAGGAAGAACCCAAAATAAACTTTTAGCTGCAATAACTCCATAATGTTGGTGATTTTTTAAAAGTCTGAAGGCATGCTTTGCTAGGTCTGTCTGGAAGACGACAAGCAAACAAATGGCTATTGTAGCTAACTAGACTTGTCGGTGACGTAGGCTTGGTAGAGGTGGCACACCCATTGGTTCGGATTGGAAATCCCAGCATTTAGTTTCGACTTTTAAGCTGAGTGTTGGCTGGTGTGCACATAACCCGTCGCTGTGTCACTTTGTTTCCCCGCAGCTGATAGCATTTACTGAGTAAATCCTGTATTGCCACATGCAGGTGTTTTGAAGCTTCGCCTATGTACAATGCTGCCATCTCATGTGTTTCTGTAATAGACATCTAACATGTATGTTTGCTGTTAGAAAACACTTCTTACATAGTGTGGTTTAGTTTAGTTTATTGCCATTTGGTACATGTTGAGACTTGAGGGAAAGAAATCCGTAACACAGCACCAGGAGTATACAGGATAAATAACATGCCATAGCTAAAAATAAAATAACTAATAACTAAAGCACATAATAAAAAAATCCATAATAACTAAAGCCTATAATAAAAATAATAAAAAAAACTGAGCAGCATGTTTAAAGAGTGAAAGTAGTGCAGGGGGCAGACTTAAGACTACCTTTATTTCAGGACTTCAGTGGAAGACGTTATCATCTTCCACTGTATAGAAACAGCCTCCAACGTCAAGTTGCCTATGTTGGGTAACTTCCAACTAATTTAACAGTTTCCTGTGTAACACAGTGCTGACGTGTTTCATACATGGGACTTCCTGGAGACTCAAACCAAGACTTTTAATAGTCAATGTTTGCTGCATTTGACCTAATTAACAGAGGAGGCAGACAGACAGAACCTACTCACCTGACAAACGTTTGCACCCTAATGCTTAAAAGTAATTTTATATACATTTACATTCAGGATAATTTAGCAGACGCTTTTGTCCAAAGCGACTTACAATAAGTACATTTGTCAAAAGAAGGAAACAAAGAAACCACAACATATCATTATAGATAAAGTAAGAGCTAAAAATAGAACAAGTGTTAGATCCTCGTCTGAGTAAAGTAGTAGCTGTTCAGCAACATTCCTTAAGAGCAACAGTGCTATGATCAAAGTGCTGTAAGTAAGGGTTTGTTTTTTATTTAATTAATGTAATGTCATTTTATATCATGAGATGAATGTAGAGCATAAGGCCCCTTTGTAGCTGCTCACCATGTCTAACCATTACACACATTTGTTTTGTTCATATAATCACCATATTGATTAGGATGGGATGGAATAGGATAAGATGAGCATATCAATTGCAGTAGCTTCTCTCAGAGCACATACCAAAGCTTTAATCATTAAAATAAACAATTGAGCTGTGATTTAATTGCAGTAAATTATGTCATGTCGATTTGTGTGGAATGAATTTCATTAGGTAAAAGTTCAAGTTTAAGTTTAAGTGTCCTTCATTGGTAGATGTCATATTAAAAAAAAGCCACTGATTTTATTTGATGTCTTTTTATGTTTTTATGTATTGAAGAGGCAAAGCTGTGTGCGGTATATCAGTATATCAGTCTATGCTCACCCCACTTTGAACTTATGGACATTCTTTAAAGTGAATGATGCCCTTAAACCTGCTTTGCAATACTGATGTTTGACTGAATTTATCAATATCTGCCTAATCCATGGCACTTTGTTTTTTATGTTTGGATTTTTCAATTTGTAAAATAAATATTTTTATGAGAACGTTGTTCAAGTTAAAGGTTGTATCAGCGATTCTGGGCCGAAAACATAAATGATCACATTCATCTGTTTTTACCTCACGATCCGCTAGCTGCCCGCCCCATAAGCAGGCCGTCAAAAAAACGCGTCTCTCTAGGCAGCCTAGGCTCCGAGATCGCACACAAAAACAAATGGTACTACCAACACCTCAAAAGCAAAATAAACAGTGTTCCAACCAATCACGTTCATGAAAATGCGCGTCCATGATCATTTCCAAAACACAGGAGGGAGGGGCTAGCTGGCTCTGTTTGTTTTGGATCTCGCAATGGAAGTGAGGTCAACCAGAATCGCTGATACAACCTTTAAAGGCTGAAAGCTTAATTAGTTGAATGCCCATTTGAATTCTGTGGAGGCTACGTTTGAATTTGCATATTCTTGAAACAAAACATTGTTTAGACCCGTTTATTTCCTTCTTCTGAACAGATTTTCCTGCGTAAAATAACGTTACCGCATTATTTGTATTTGTCTGGAGATCAGTAAATCCTTAAACTCAAAGTCTTGTGTCAGTTAGCCTCAGCCTACATATTGCTGTCAGGGGAGAACAGAGCGTTGGAAAACACTGCTATTTAATCTTTATGTAGTCTTAAGTATTATCATGATACCGGTATACTGAGTGTACATACCAATTAGCTTGTAATTATACCGAGACTTTTAGAAAACACGATGCACAAGCAGACTCTAACCTTTCCCATCTACGATTGATTTGTGATGAATAACGTCATCGTACATCTCCTTCACCAGCTCATCCAAACAACTGGAGCGATGCCTGGGAATGTTGGACCTGAGGGGTATTCCACCAAACTCTCTAATTAAAGCGGCGCTTACCTGGTTAAGCCTGGTTAGAACTAACGCCAACTTCCACTTGCGGCTAAACCCATTCCATTAACGCATTTCAGCCGCGCCTTGTTGAGGCTAATTCAAGCCAGGTTAAAGTTGTCTTGTGTTACGTGCGTTCACGGGATATGAAGCCAGCCCAGAATCGTGAATGTCGAATCATCGAGAAAATGGCAGAAAAAATATTGATGGAACTGTATGAGGAGTACAAACCCATCATAACCAATAAAGGGAATACTGTAGTGATAAATAAAAATCGCGAGGCTGCTTGGGCAAGAATTGCCGAGCGATTAAATACGGAAGTACCGTTAAGAATAACATGTTTTAATATAACACTGACTACGAATTCTCCAACGTGAGGATAGTGTAGAGGTAACGCGTCAGCTTTGCACCCGGACGGCCAAGGTTCAATTCCTGACTATGGAAGTTTGTGAAACTTCTTTCTTTGGCCGGAACTCTCTCTCTCTTTCTCTCTTTTTTTTTTAGATAGGCCTAGTAAATTCATTGACCAACTCATTTATCTCAACAATTCAATGAACACATTCCAATGAACCTATTAATGAACTCACCTGAAAGGAATTTATGTGGCTGGAAATTGCATGCAGCAATGCCTTTGTCACTGGGATCTATAACATGCTATTAATAATAACATCTTCATGCCTATCATGTTTTTGCAAGTTATATTTGGGTCTGGGGAAATTGTGTGACATATTTATCATAGTTAAGGTAAAATGTTGGTCTAATTCTCTGATCTAAAGACAATTATACAGGCAAAAAAAACAACAACAAAAAACACACATGAGATGTCCTCGCCGGGATGTGAACCTTCGATGCCCACATTCAGTGGCAGGATCATCACCACTCACCCAACTGGGGGTTTTAGATAATATGGCCAGTCGGTCTTAAACAAAATAAACGATTTATTCATATTTTTTTAATTGCAAGCATGTATTCTTAGACGCTTGATGAAAATATAGTCTGTTTGTACTTCATATATGTAATTTTGGTAATGTTTGGTCTTTCACGTGACGAAATCACGAGGACTAGGCTTGGCGGAACCTTCTGCTGGTACAGTTGTTTCCGACAGACGGACTTCTCTGAAACCCCCGCTAAAGTAAGCCTGATGGTTAGCCTGCCCCGGAGCAGGCTAGTTTGGTCGGATAAATTCCCATGGTTACTTAGCGGAGAGTGCCTCAAGTCACGTTGATGGAACGCAACTCTCGCTAAAGGTAGCGGGGCTTATTGAAATTAGCCCGGCTTTGCACTTAGCGAGTTTGATGGAATACCCCTCAGGTAGCTTAACTTCTGCATTTAAAAACACAGTGTTTTTATAGCATGAGAAAATAATGTGATCTATAAAAGGCCTAGGACATTACTGGAGGACAGAATACATGTAGCTAGCCTGTCACCCTCTTTTCATGTGGGCATTTAGCAATAATATTATTGATAATAATAATAATAATAATAATAATAATAATAATAATAATAATAATAATAAACATTTGCTATTCCCTTCTTACGGAGTAGGCATGCAGCAGGCCAACCCAGAAATCCTACTGGGACAAAAAAACAGTGCTGTTCTTTTGACTTGATTACATATTTTGTGTTATTTAAATGTCATCAACACTTGAACATTGCATTGATTTGATTATGGTTCTTACATGGACATTGCTTTGTGAATAATGGTTGTGTTGCTCTTACAGTTGATGTATTTATTCAAGGTTGTGTTCACTTCAACCCACACTACAAAAAATACTCATGACAATGTTAATGAAGCTAAAGCCTTTTTCCTTTAATGATAAGGTTCCACATTTGATATGATTTAGGCTGTGTTATTGGCTGTTATTATTTAAATATATGATGAATACACTATTTACATATAAAACTGCGCAAGGTCATTAAGGTATGACGAAAAAACATTAATTATATTTTTGTGGAGTTATGAAGATTTTTTTTTCTTGGATGATGATTATATCTATTATGAAAACCATATGCTGGGTATCTCTGTTTTGAAGGGAACTCCTAACAAGTAATGAGCAGTGACGTTTCTAAAGTGCTTGTTCTACAGGTTTGGAAACGGGAAAAAGCTGTGTTGCAACACAACACTGCAACTTTTTGCTTACCGGTAGTATTTAACAGGTGTGGTGAAACACATTTGTTCATAGACTTTTATATCTCTACGTTCTACTTCTTGTTTTCAGTTTAATTAACTTATTAACTTCATCTATGTGTAATTCTGTCTTTACACAACAGGGGTTGACATTTTTGTGTTTTTTCTACAACCCAGAAGCCGTGTTAATTCTGTCTGGGAAAATATTGAAAGTGAAAATAAAGACTCACAATTGTACAACAGCTACAGTCTGGTTTTAGAAATTACTTCTAATAGCAGAAGCGTTTTTAAAAGAATCTCAGTATTGAAAAAGAATCTCAGTATTGAAAAAGACAAAAACAAGTACTCACTGTGTGCCACAGTGAACGCCAGAGACAGCATTGCAGCCAGAAAGAAGACCCAGCCCGACGCAGCCATTGTCCTTGTTTGTGGGGAAAAGGCACGTTACATTTCATTAAAATCCCCAGTGACATGTTCTTAGCAACACTGACTTTCTACAACGAGTGAGGTTTCTTGACACATTTCCTGACAGGACTCTGACTCAATTAAAAGGAAGTGAGAGAGGTGGCGTTCACCCAGCTGACAAGGAGGGACGTGATACTCCCAGCAAATTCCCTCCACTGGACTTAACCTCCATGTAATAAGTCAGCTGTTTTTGTTTTCCGCATTCTATGTGGTGGATGAATACAATTTCTGAATTTGTTGCAACAGAGTTTGTTTTTATCAAATATAGTTCTTCAATACAGTCATAACACAGACATGTTCTGCTTTTGTCAAATAAAGTGGTCAAAATGTACCTGTAAGTATTAAATTTAGAGTTGGGCATCTTCTCCAAATTTAGATTGTCAACAAATATTTTTATTGGATCACAGATAAGACACATCTTTTTTGTGTGTGAAAACCAATCAAATAATCTGACATAAGATGATCATAAAGTTCTCCCTGCATAAATAAACGATAAATACATTTTAAAAAGGCTTATTTCTGTATCATACTTTTTAGATCAGGCTCTTTTTTCAGCTCTCTACCATGATAGCAAGCTGGCAGCTTTTTAAAGTTATTTCTGACAATATTCAGAATTATCCCAATCGTGGAAATTCATGATGAAAATTATTGTGAGTGTTTTTTTTTATCGCAATCCAAGATAAATTCCCATATCGTCCCAACCCTAAAAGCGAGAGAGTGGAATGGACAGACAAACTGCTGGACCTCCCTGTTCCTATGGTTACATGTGGAAAAGTAGATATATAAAATCATGTTGGTAATCTTGAAAATTATTCCATCTATTTTTCTATACATTTTGACTTTTATAATATATTATTATATATATTATATATTTTTTAGATAATTATGTTGCTTCGCTTGCTGTGTGTTTGAGAGCAAGTGACCGATGAATAATGGAGCAGGACTATCGCACACAATGTTTCTGTTATTATGTTCATAATTTTTTGAATGTTGATGGTATGAATGAAGCTCCAAAGCTTTGAATTGTTCAGCACAGTCCTAGTTTTTAATTCTAAGTTAGTGGTGTGTGTGCGCTAGGTATTTTATTTCACGATAATCCTGACCACAGTAATTGCGATTCACGATATTATCAAAATATGCTTTACAAAATGGCAATAAAATATACTGGAATCGCTTTATCTTACAGAAGCAAATATTTTCTTGCACCACAGAGAGAACACTTCCTTTTTTTATGTGTCAAAAACATAATCAAACAATCTTAAATAAGGAAATAATAAATCATAAGGTCTCCCTGCATAAATACATAATTCTATAAAAATGTTCCTAAAAATATCAACATTGTGTCTGCTTTTTATTACACGATACTTCTCTAAGACAACAACCCAGACAGCTTTTCCAATTCGCTCCTGATGATGTCTACAATTCTCCCGATAATGAGATTCAGAACGATTCACTTATAGTAAGCGATAAAATCTTATATCGTCCCAACTCTAGTGCGCATGTGTGCCGTTGTCGCAAGTATCAGTTAAATGTGGGGCATCTCGCTGTGAAACTTGACGGGGCAAATTAAGCCTATGCCCTCTATATATTATAACAATAATAATAAGAATAGTAATTAGTAGTCAAATAGATAAGTGAATTCCTCACTTTCTTGTAGAGATGGATCATTACTGATTGGGATATCAGTTTGATACTGACTCCAGCTGGACTGGATATTGGTGACAATAGACAGATTTGGTATTAGACATTATTTTAATAAATAACAATTCAGTTCTTTTATACCTTTGTTACATTTTGTTTTAACAAGTAAGGAAAGCCTGATGTTGCCATATAAAAGATCCCTGCCTCTTTGACACAGCGAAGCATACAGGTTATTAATTAGATTCTAGTACATTACTTTTTGTTTGCCTTTGTTTTATCTGACAGTGCCCTCAGATATCCTTTTTACCATAGTCTTACTCTAAAGTGGTAGCTCACAAAGTGCTGTGAAGCCACTGGAAATGTTTTAGTTTGTATTAGTCCATCTCAGTCCTATGATGAAACTCCTGAAAAAAGCCTGTTCAATCAAATGAATGTTGTCACTTACAGATGCACAGAAAGTAGAAGGATTTTGTTACATACATTTTGTGACAATATAGTCATCCGAGTAAATTTAAACCATCAAATTCAAGTAGGTACACTGTAGTCAGTGTAAAACAATGAAATAAATGTAATGTTAATGTGTATAAATAACAGACTAGCTGTAATTTCAACAGGACTTTTAACTTACCAGGCAGAGTATCGAGGCTTGAAGAACAAGCACTTCACTGACTGTTCCTGTTACTGCTCTAACATTCTGCTAAAGCTTCTGGGCTTTCCAGCCTCTGTCTTCGGTCTTTCTGTCTCCCCTACATGACATTTCCACTCAACAGAAACTTTTTTTTTTTTTTTTTTTTTTTTTTTTGCATAGGTGTGCCGCACGATTAATCCCCAGCTCAACAGGGCTTGGTTCAAATATAGGCCACCAGACCTCATTTGCTGCACATGTGACAAGCTGCTTGTTGTCCAAGTGCAGTAAAGACTTTTAAGTGTGTCACTTTTCCTAAACACCTATTTTAGAAGAAATTCCACTTTGTTTCCCTGAACTTTTGAGATACTACTTTTACTACTTTTGTTTTCCAGGAAGAAAAAGATGTTTGACATTTAAAAAAATAGATTTTTGTAAAAGAATTTCAGCATGTATTTCACAGATGCACAATATGACTGAGGGTGTGATCTAAAAGGGTTGAGAGTTTTTCATTTCAGCTCGACTTTAAAGTAGTGGAATTTGCAAGCTAGCTACCTTACTAGCAGACAGCTGGCTAACTTGCTTCTTCTGTCATTCTTTAATGCTACACTGCTTACAGAAAAGTATCCGAGCAGCAGGCTCATTTGGAAATGAATTGGAACCAATTTTGGCCGCATGGAAGAAAAAAATGTTGCAGGTTAAAACGTGAAATATTTTTCATGAGGAAGGACAAACAACTTCAGAATGGACAAAGCTTCCCACATATACGTTTTCCTGTTTATTGACAGATTGGTCAAGCACCCAGGCTTCAGTCAATTCTGATTTCTGTCATTTTAACCAAACACTTTGTGTTGCCTTATTGCATGAAATCTGCCTTTTATAAATACCAGTTAATAAAATACAATTTTTCATAAATGTCTCCTCTCCGTTTCAGGTGATGATTTGGTTTGATCAGTTCTTCTTTGGCCACATTATTCTTCGGTGTGCAGCTGCAGGAATCTCATTTGAACAGTTCACATCCTGATGCAGACGAACTCAGGATTTCTCAGACACTGTGATGATGATCTGCACATCAGATGTGAGCTGCTGTTGTGAGTCTTTGAGCAAAGTGTCTTTTCACCTTTTCTTCATCAGTTCCTCTGCCTTTAGCATACGCTGTACAACACGAATGAGAGCCTCCTGTCGTCCTGACGTTGCTGGAGAAACCAGACTGTCTGTGGTCCATCAACAAGGTCTCTGCTGTATTTATGTCTAGATGACCTTATTTGGAGTGTTGATGGAGCAGCTACAATGTTAGCATAGCCTAGCACCCATCAACCAGACTCCATTCAGAAAACAAGCATTTTAAAAGTTGTTAGCTTGACGTCTTGCAGACAGACCTAACAAAGCATGACTTCATATTTTTTACTGACCACCATCATTATGGAGTTATTTCTGCCTCCTTTTTATCGGGTTATTGAACAGCTAAATCGTTTATTTTGGGTTCATCCAGCTGTAGTAAACCAGCCAATGTGTGTGTCTTGCTTTCATGTGAACACACTATTCCCTTTAGCTGCTTATTGTGTAACATGTTGAGGTGACATTTGCAAGTTCCTTTTGGTGCACCTGTGCTGAAACCCGACAGCTTCTGGTGTTTCTGAATTGTCAGTGTGAAGGGATTCACTAACTACCACGACTCTGGTCCATCACCTCCTCACAAGTTTAGCAGGGCCGTCGTCTCAGGGTGAACCACCCTCTTGCCCCTTACCGGCATACTATACCTCATCTCCTTCCAAAACCTAGAGGAAGGGGAGAGGGATAGTGAGAGCTGCTTGTGCGTCTCCTGTCCACCTTTCTCCTCGTCCTCTCTCATACATGTCCTCCACCTTTGCCTCGTGCTCCGGTTCTTCCACCAACACACGGCGCCTTGCTTCTTCCTCAGGTGGCGCACCGTCTCCGGGAAGAGAGCCAGCTGAGCCGGGGTGATCTCTTCCAACTCAACCAGAATCACCTGGAAAGCAGTGCTCAGATTAGAATCAGGATGCCTCTGTGGCCATGAATTAAAAGTAACTGATATGGAAGAAACATATTTGTGCTACATTCATCAAATCGTCACTGAATCATGCTGACTGGTTTTCTCTTGTTTTAGCAGTTGGTTACAACTGTAAAAAGCTTTAAAAGGCACTCAAACGTACTGGAATCACTTCATATTTTAGCACACAATTTTTTTGTTGCTGAATAGTTAGTGACTCGAGACTTGATATGAACAAACAGTGGCTGACAAAATAGGACATCTGTTATTATATAAGTTCAAAAGAAAATATAACCACATTTTTATCAAATAAAAGCAACGCAAGATGACCATTTCATTCTCCTCTGTTGAGAAGAAGAAGTGAGAATGAGTGGGGGGGCTCCATGTTTTCGGCCCCTGCAGTTTCGTGTTTTTTACTATAATTGTATTATTGTGCAACTTCAAAGTATATATTGAGTCGGTCACATTGACAGACAGAATTGCCTGCGATGGATGGGCAGCATTGCTTACAGTACACACAGAGCATAGCATCATCCTTATACTGCCTTACTGCCCGTGTTGTGGAAGGTGAGAGTTGTGCACTAGTAGAAAATGCATTCATAAACTTACTGGTTGTATAGATATGAAACACCTACAATGCAGGTCAGTGAAACGGCCTCCTAAGTTGTAGCACTTATTCACCAACAAACAAGAGGTACCCACAATGCACTGCTAAATTCACAGCTGGAATATTACTGCTGACTTCATACTCGCCACCGTACGCTTCTCTCTCTCTGTCTCTCGACCACACACGTACTACGTAACCACGTAGTCTGTTTAGCTTCATGCTGCAACTGCTGATGAATTATGGATTCAGCATGTGGATCAGGTTAGTGTTGCAGCTGGGGGGGATTATCAAGCTCAACTGATGAGAGGTTAAACCCACGTGTTAACCACAGGTTGTATCAAGTTGTTTTATGACTATCTGGTATCGGTGCATCCCTAATATTTGCCTATTTCGGGCAGTATAAACATTTTATTTTAGCCTTGCTTGGCTTGGTGGAAGGTTCCACTGAGATGGTGCACAGCCTAAATGGGGGCGGGACTAGATAAGCTTTGGCTTCTCCCGCTTTCCCTTTCGGCCATGTGTATTGTATTATTTTAACAAAGATGAAGTGTGATGATGACGATCTAATTGACATGCCTGAAATAAACAAATAAATAAATAAATGTAGACAATGTTGTAGGGGAAATACTGTTTGTATATATATATATATATATATATATATATATATATATATACATAGTTAACACGGCAACAGGCAGTGGGTGGGATATATCAGGCAGCGTGTGAACATGTTGCCCTCAAAGTTGATATATTGACTTCAATATAAAAGCTTCAATGGGGGTCCGTGCTACTCGCCCCCGGGTAAATGGATGGATGGGTGACTGAACATGACACAGATCCTTTCATCATCATTCTCACCTTGAGAGATCCCTCCAGCAGCGCTCTGTGCATTGCTGTCACACACTCCAACTGCTGTCTCGTGTCTTGGTAGACTTCTTCACCGCTGTCGAAACTCATGTCACTGGTCTTGCTTTCATTGTTCTCGCCGCCATCAGTGCTCTTCGAGATGTTGTTGTTATTGCTGCTGGTGCTGCTTGTGTGTCTTTTGCTGATGAAGGTAGAGGCGGTGTAGAGCAGGAGGAGGCGGCGACTGGCTTGTATGTTCTGTTCTACTGAGTCCACTATGGCTGCAGAGAGGAAACAGAAGGAAACACAGTGGAGACGCATTAGAAACACATGAGACGACTGGAGAGGTGCACTCAGTACTTCCTCTGAAAACAGGCGTTTAGTGGAATCATATCAGGTATGGAATTACTCTGCAGTTAATTTGGTTTAAAGTAAGACCAAACGTTTCTATGGTTGTCAGCTTTTAAGCCACGAGAACAGAGAAGGTAAGGCTTATTTATAAGCCTAGACGTTTTAGATCACTTGTAGCCTCTACTGGCTGGTTGTCTGTCAATAAAAGGGTTTTCCAAAATTGTCAGATCGCAGCTACCATGAGAGGTCCTGAAGCATACAGATGCATACAGGCACACACAACCGAAATGGAGGTTGCATTAAGCAAATATTTGTCATCATTGACTGGAAATCTCTGATGTCCATCATTTTGAAAGACTGGATGCCTTGAAGCAGGTGTGATCACTACGGTGAAGCCGCACCACTGCTGCCTCCCAGTGAAAAGTGCTTTCAACAGCAGGTAACCAGAGGAGCTGATAGGTCCAGTCTAGAGTGTGGCAGCAGAGTGAGGGCTCAGACTGTAATTTCAAAACAAAATGACAATAAAGTACAATTTTGCTTCTTGATACAAATGAAAAACTCCCATAAGTCTCATGTTCATGACTAATCCAGTAGTAAGTGTATAAGTGTAATGATAATATAGCCTTTTCCCTATGATTTAAATTGCACTGTCTAATTGTAACTGTCCTATCTTAACTGTCCAAACTATAACTGTGTATTCTAACTTATTATTTGTCTTGTATTTTAATGGTTGTTTTTTATTCACTGTATGGTGTCTGTGAGGGCTCTGAAAGGCGCTGATATATAACATGGATTACTTTATTATTATTATTATTATTATTATTATTAGAGGTTGGGACTGAGGACTGAGACTGTGGTGAAGATGGCGGCGGCTGCAGCGTACACTGTTCGGAAAATGTGTGTGTGTGTGTGTGTGTGTGTTTAAACAATTAATAAAGCCTTAAAGATAAGTAAAACATTTCAGAGCAGAGTAAAAACAATGTTTTTCTATCACCCTCTACAATGCTGTCACCATCATGTCGGGTACTTACCCTTGCCAGGCATGCAGTCACGGCCCGCTATGAACAGTTTGTAGCCGCAGGCCTTTTCCAACACTTGAGGTAGTGTTTGAAGAGCAAACACTTCCACTTCCTTGCTGATTCCAACAGCACAGGGCTGCGGGTACGCCACATAGGCATCATACAACTTCCCGTCCAAATCTGACACAGGAAAGCAAACATAAAAAGCTTAGTAAGGATATTTTCTGTGGTGACCCAGTTTGCATGCATCACAATGTCTGACATGGAAGCTGCTATCACAGATACATTTACATTTAGGTAATTTAGCAGAGGCTTTTGTCCAAAGCGACTTACAATAAGTACATTTGTCAAAAGAAAGAAACCACAACATATCATTGCCGATAAAGTAAGAGCTAAAAATAGAAACAAGTGTTAGGTCTTCGTCTGAGGAAAGTAGTAGCTGTTCAGCAAACATACCTTAAGAACAACAGTGCTATAGGTAAGAACATTGATGTGCTATATTTTTTTTTTCACTGAGGACCAGAACAGAGAAGAGTCTGGACTTTGCTGAGCGACATTTGTTTGATTTCAGCGATGGTGGTACCAGCCGGCCAGCTGAAGTAGAGGAGCGAAGTGCTCGCTTCGGGGCATGAGGTTTGACCAGTGTTTTAAGGTAGATGGGTGCCGTTCCATTGATGGCCCTGAAGGCCAGTGCCATCATCTTGAATTGGATGCGTGCTGCAACAGGGAGCCAGTGGAGGTCACGGAGGAGGGGGGTCACATGGGAGAATTTGGGTAGACTGAAGACAAGGCGTGCTACAGCATTCTGGATACGCTGCAATGGTTTAATCGCAGAGGCCGGGAGTCCGGCCAGGAGAGAGTTGCAGGTGCAAGTCAGATTCAGTCATGGAGACTTTCCCTTGTCTTAAACTTATCTCATTTACACATTTTTAACTTCATCAGTCAGATTGTGTGGACTTGAAAAGGTTCTTCTGTTGCATAAGAACGCTGCAGATGACATTTCATGTGAAATTCAGAAGGCGGCCCTGTGGTTAGTTTGTTTCCTCTCCCCGTTGAGTCATGCGGTCAGGTATCGGGTAGCGTTTTAGCTTCTGTGAGTTAATGTGTGGGTACAGTACATGAGTGTGCTGCAATGTCAGAGCTGTGTCACTTTGGGTTTTTCCATCTTGGAGCATTGTGGGTGGAATGCAAGAGTATTTTTTCTGAGCTGATGTTATCGTTATTATTTCTGCTTTGAAATATTACCTGTATTTGTGTAGAGGACTGGAAATGCTCTCCTGAACCACAGCACAATGTCCACCTTAAAAAGGTAGTAGATGATGACACTGACGACAAAGAGAACCATCACACCACTGAGCACAGATCCAATGGGAATGATGATGTTAGGATCTGTAGAGATGAATCACACGCACCATACAGACAAAGTTAGCTTGGATCAAAAAATCATGTCTCTATATATTTTAGGCTGAATGGTGAAACAGGATGTATCTCTGCATTTTCTAGGGAGTGGGTTAAATATTCGGCTGTAAGTTATATATATATACATCTATTGCAATATGACAAAATAGGAATATTCATATTTTAAAAGTAAATGCATCAATCTGGTCAATCAGTCTTTTGAGCAAACAAAAAGAGGCTAGATAAACAATTGTGTGCTGTAGTAAACATTTCAATCATCACCCCCTAATATCATTATTGATATTATGAAATGCTACAGACAATCGGCTGCACAAAGGCCAAACCAGGATGAAGAGCTGCGACTAAGTCAAGCCAGGAGCAACTAATCCTGGAGAGTCAACGTAGGCGACTGCCTCAACTAGACCCCAAGATCATCACTGACTCAGTCTTAATGAACCAGACGATGTTCTCTTGTTACTGTAGCGCTTGAAACAACTTTGACAGGTACGGTGGCTGGGGAGGGACAGACTATCAATATATTGATCTTATCAATACATTACAGCCAGAATCAAAGAGAGGGAGCGAGGGGGGCTCACAGTCTGGCTATCGGACCGCTGGTCTTAAACTGATGCGCTGGGAATCTTTGAACAGCTTCATGGCCATAATTAGAACTGTTACTATGACGATCACATGTAGAATTTCATAAAATGTATGAATATAGGCTGAATGAATGTAACATAATGGTCAGAGTGTTTAAATAATGACAGCAAGCTACTTCCTGGATGGTAATATGTAACAAGCAGTGAAATAACTGTAATGAACACGTTGGTTTCCCAACAAAGTGACAGATCAGATTGATAGATCCTGGCTGTTAGTCTGGTCTGGAGCAGGCTAGCTATGGGGAGGGATTACGTATTTCCACTTTTACGTAGATCCCAGTGGAGAGCGTACACTGTGATAGGGTTCCTTCTTTGACAAACACAGCTTGTGTCCAATAGTATTTTTAAAAAAGAAGGGGAAAAAAAGAGCAGACCTGAAAGTAACAAGTACTTTTCAGACTTTCTAGAAATTAACTTGAGTAAAAGTAAAAGTATTTGTCTTGGAAATGTATTCAAGTATGAGTAATAAGTACCAAAGAAATCTAATACTCAAGTAAAGTACAAATCCTCTGGATATGTACTTAAGTACAGTACTTAAGTAAAGTTACTCCGTTACTGTCCACCACTGCTGCAATACGAAAACTATGAGGGTGCTTCGAGGGTGTTGACATGAATGTTACCGCACAGTGTTTGTTAAGTTTTCTTTTGTCTCACACACACACACACACACACATTTTTATTTAATTATTTATTTTAAATCACATTTATTTATGGTTATTTTTATTATTTATGATTGTTTTGGACAATAATCAGGCAGCTACCAAAAAGCTATCACGTGAGTCCAACTCTCTGTAACGAATCTGCAACAATCAAACAATAAGATGGATACAATTAAAATCAGCTAAAAACATAACTTGAGGTTATGTGTTCGATAATTTAGTATCTAGTAAAATGTAGTGATGTCCAAATGAAGCTTTGTGAAGCATTTTCTTTATTTTCTGAGCCCAATAGATGGCGCTCTCTGTTCAACAAAGGTTTGAAGGCCGATATATTTCCATTGCTTTCAACCCTTTGTTGAACAGAGAGCGCCATCTATTGGGCTCAGAAAATAAAGAAAATGCTTCACGAAGCTTCATTTGGACATCACTAGTAAAATGGCTCTCCCACCAAGGCTGGTGAGCATACTAGTTGTCACGTAGAATATTTGCATGCATAGCATTTTTTGCTTCACACTGTTGAGAAACGGCTTCTCCTCTGTGTTTTACCTGCTGGGAGCAGACTGAAATAGCTCTCAGGAAAGCCCCGGGAACTGATCGCTCGACAGGTGAAGTTGATGTGGAAATCCTCCTCCCTCAGCTCAGTAAACATCAGCACCCGCTCCAACCAGGCACCTTTATTAGGACTGTCCTGGGTCCGCAAACTGATGGGGAAAGACAGACAATAATATAGTACTCATATATTAAAATGTTTCTACCTAATTTCAATAGAACTGCATTTCTATAGTGCATTAGCAGAGGAGCCATAGACGGTCTCTGGTTTCTCCACATAGTCTGGTCTGGTCTCTGGACTAATGTGAGCTACTATCGTAGACCTCTAGGGGACCACAGACAGTCTCTGGTTTCTCCACATAGTCTGGTCTGGTCTCTGGACTAATGTGAGCTACTATCTAGACCTCTGGGGGACCACAGACACAGGAGACAGTTCCTTCATTTCTGATTCAGCATCATCAGGACGACAGAAGGAGAATCTCAGCGCTGATAGGCTGCAGTGTCACATGAATTTCTTCATGTCCTTTCCCTTACAGTAGACCCATACATTAATCAAACAAATACTGAAATCTGAAAAGAATTGTTTTAAATAAGACGACACAGAGAATTTTTGTCAGCTCTGCTGCTCAACAGAGATCTTGTGTAAAAACGAGTTGCACTGAGGAAATTAAAACATTCACATATCAAGGCAGAGATGCAGTGATTTCAGCAGTGTTGGGGGCTTTGTTTGTTTCCTGTAATACAGCACATCATATAAACGTTCATATTTCTTACATGAACTCCAAAAGCAGTAGATAAAACAAAAGAAGGTGAGGTTGCTGACCTTTGTTCCGACGTGTAGATGCGGTCAGAGGGTTTGGTGGTGAGAATGAAACTGTCACTGACCAACCAAACAATATCAACCATGGGCCTCCCAACACATGGCACGAACACCAGGCACCGCTTGCTGAAATTGGACCCTAAATACAAACAATACATATAATAATTACTCATTATACTCAACACAACTATTTATTTTAAGCTGCAAACATAAATTTCAAGATTTTTTTCCCAAACACAAGAATACACAGAAAATTTAAAATCATCAGAGGCCCCATGATAAGATTATCATGATATGCAAGTCAAGATATTTTGTGATATGCTGAGTATTGCGATAACTTACTACAAAGTATGCAAATAATTTAATCATGAGATCAAGTTTTCACTGTTTGCATTACAGTCTTCATAGTCCAGTCCCACTGACTTTACCCATGGCCACACCAGAGAATACTCAGCACCAAGTTATTGTGACCAAAATTTAATTTGTAAAATAATAAATTATGTAATAAAAGATTGATATTTGGCACCTGTGTATCAATAAATATTGCCACACAAAATATTGTGATACTATGCATTATATGTTCGTTTCAGTGTATCTTACAGTGAACAGATGGAATTCAGTCTGAAATGAGTCTCGTTTTGAAGAAATGCCATGAATTTAATTCAAATTCTAATTTAAAGATGGAGTCTACGAATTTTCACTTGAGTCAAACTTTAGCCAATAGTAGCCATCCGGTCCGCATGGCTACTATTGGCTGAGGGGGGGGGGGTTGTGGCAAGCGATCGCCGAGCAGTTTGGGATCGGGGACGTACTGCAGTCAGGGTGAGAGAGAAATCCGACCGGCACCCGCTGCATTTACACCTCATTCATGGCCGTAATAAACACTATTACTGCTTTGTACATGTTGTGGAAGTCCCGGACACACCGGGAAACTAAACGGCGTCCTGTCTGAGTTCATAGCGGAGGGAATGTTCCCATTCATTGTCTATGTAAGAAGCCGTGTAATGCCGTCGCGGAGCAAACTCTCGAAAATCTTTTAAACTGACCGTTGTCGATCTAAAATAAAGACAGATTCAGCAACTGCATAGCTTATTTCTCACCTAAAATGCTTTCAGAAACACATTTTGCCAAACTACTTTCGTAAAATAAGAGGGAGGTGGGAGGCTGAGAGGGGAGAACAATAGAGCTCGGAGGAGCACGGAGGGGAGAGGTGTGTGTGTGTGTGGGGGGGTTAACTTTAAACCAGTTATTGGCGTAGGCGATATAGCTGTCACCTAGGGTGCAGAATGTCAGGGGGCGCCCTCTTGTGGTGTTTTATTTCATCTATTTTATATTTATTTTATCTTTTATAATGTGTATTGGCTGTGTTGACTGTTTGCAAACCAAATTGCCCCTTGGGGACAATAAAGACTATCCTATAACATAAATACACTATTCTCTGGGGCAATAAAGTGAAGTATGCAACTAGTATTGCATTCATTATGGTTACAACAACAACATTATTAAAAAAATATGCTTCAAACAATAATAAATATGTTGTCCCCGTTGAACTGTCACGAGTTGACAACATGATGTGGAATGAAGTGCTGAACTTGAGGGATGATGGGAAGTTTGATGCTCTCTCAGTTGGAAGGACATTAGCTCTGAAGCATGCAGTTCATCTCTGTGTAATGATCATACACTGCTATATTGTCATTATGATTGAATGTCATAGTTACACCTTATTGCAAATAAATATAAGCAGAAAATATGTTTGTCAGATGTTGCAAACGTGGACTCACCCATCGGCACCTTGAATATTTCATTGGCCGGTTCGTGCACATGTGGAGTCAGACTGTACTTCTCTGAAAAGACAGACAACATGAAGTACAGAAACAGAGGTTGAGGTTATCTAATCACAGATATATACTGTATATGGAATGATACCATAGAGTCCCCCCCACTCTGTGTAAGATAATGGGAATGATTTGGAGAGGTTTGAAGGGTTGTTCCTACATGGAAAACACAATTTCCTAACAAGCGTTCCGCCCAGTTATTTCTGTCATTTGTAACGACGTCTAACACAGGCCCAAGAGCCTCACCGTAGCAAAATACAGCTGGTGTTAAGAAATGTAATAACCACATATATTGGCCAATATATCGAAATCTGAGTCAGCCCCAAAAATGCCATATCAATCGGGCTGTACAAAACGTATCTCTTTTCCTTGCTGTTCCATGTTAAATTTACATTTACATTTAGGGCATTTAGCAGACGCTTCTTTAATCACATATCATTGCCGATAAAGTAAGAGCTAAAAATAGAAACAAGTGTTAGGTCCTCGTCTGAGGAAAGTAGTAGCTGTTCAGCAAACATACCTTAAGAACAAAAGTGCTATAGGTAAGAACATTGATGTGCTATTATTTATTTTCCGGGGGGGGGGGGGGGGGGTTAGTGGGTCATGCTTTGTAGAGTCGAGGTGACGTCTGAACAGGTGAGTCTTGAGGCTTTTTTTCTAAAGATGGCAGTGACTCTGCTGTCCTGACATTGGTCAGGAGTTCGTTCCACCACTGAGGACCAGAACAAAGAAGTATATATAGGGAATATAGTTGTATATGTCCAGGTGGCTTTTATTCATGATGTCTGAACATGTTTACACCGATGGATTAATAGGATATAAAAAATAATTTTTAGTAGGTTTCAACTTTATGGAATACAGAAGTCTGTAAAACGTGATATTAGTTCATTACTACATTTGAGAAGATGACTGAACCATATCCTACTGATAAAAGCAAATCATTTAAATTTGGAAGTCAACTAATGATTTAAAATTGAACTTGTTTAAAAAAAAGGATTGGCAGTCTTATACATGTGTCTTGTGTGAGAGGGGTTATTTTATTGTTTTGGCTTTAAAAAATGTTTTAAATGCATCATAAACAGGAGATCTACTTTTGTGTTAATATTTTGCAATAGAATCGTTTGTTTTACAGTCTGTTTAGATCGGTGTTCATAGTCATATGATCTGCTACTTCAGTAAATGACAGTATGACGACTACATGGAACACAAGAGGAGATGGAGATGAGCATTAAATATCAAGGAATGCGTGTTAAATTAAATTCAGTTTAATTTTTTATAGCCCAATATCACAAATTGGCCTCAGGGGTTTTTAAAATCTATTATCGTTGGACCCTCGCAGTAAGGCAAATCTCCCCAAATAACCTTTCATCAGATGGGAAATAAAAGTACATAGACAACACTGGCTATCGATGTCATTGTCTTCAATCATCATTGTGTAGCTTTAGCCAGTTGAAGGCATGCCCCCACTGTACACATGATCAGGATGGTACCACCTCCATCACATGTTTGAGCCAGGAAAAACCCTGAGGTGCTGGTTGTATTGATGAGTCTAGAAAAGAGAAGTGTATTTTGCTGTAGCAATACAATCATTGTTCCACATGTTGTGGACAAAAGCCTGAAGTCCTCACAGTCAAGTACTGATGTCTGTTCTAACCTGAGACCCAGGTGTCAATCGTCTCCGACACGGATCCCATAATGCCAGCAAGAGTGAAGGTCAGAGTACAGGTGTAGAAGGAGTTGTTGTCAGGTTCCACCCCGTCAATCTTCAGTTTGGTCGTATGCAGGTAGGTATACCTGCCGCTCCCATCCGTGATGGGGTCACAGCCCTGGATGAGGAAAGGAAACAGAGGCTCTTAATGATGAAGACTATGTTAAAACTACTCTTTGATGTTGTGCAGCCACTTTGTTAAAAGAGTAGCATGGGGGGTTCATGTTATCTCCAATGTTGTCTCTTTTACCGGCTGGATATAGTATAGTAGTATAGTAATCTCCAGATGTGAGTGAGCAGAATCCAATAATACTTAGTGTCCACATACACTATATTGCCAAAAGTATTCACTCACCCAACCAAATAATTGAAATCAGGTGTTCCACTCACTTCCATGGCCACAGGTGTATAAAAGCAGCACCTCGGCATGCAGACTGTTTCTACAAACATGTGTGAAAGAATGGGTCGCTCTCAGGAGCTCAGTGAATTCCAGCGTGGTACTGTGATAGGATGCCACCTGTGCAACAAGTCCAGTCGTGAAATGTCCTCACTCCTAAATATTCCACAGTCAACTGTCAGTGGGATTATAACAAAGTGGAAGCGATTGGGAACGACAGCAACTCAGCCAAGAAGTGGTAGTGGTAGTGGTGTAAAGTTTGGTGGAGGAGGATTATGGTGTGGGGGTGTTTTTCAGGAGCTGGGCTTGGCCCCTTAGTTCCAGTGAAAGGAACTCTGAATGCTTCAGCATACCAAGAGATGTTGGACAATTCCATGCTCCCAACTTTGTGGAACAGTTTGGGGACAGCCCCTTCCTGTTCCAACATGACTGTGCACCAGTGCACAAAGCAAGGTCCATAAAGACATGGAGGAGAGAGTTTGGTGTGGATGAACTTGACTGGCCTGCACAGAGTCCTGACCTCAACCAGATAGAACACCTTTGGGATGAATTAGAGTGGAGACTGAGAGCCAGGCCTTCCCTCCAACATCAGTGTGTGACCTCACAAATATGATTCTGGAAGAACGGTAAAAGATTCCCATAAACACACTCCTAAACCTTGTGGAAAGCCTTCCAGAAGAGTTGAAGCTGTTATAGCTGCAAAGGGTGGACCGACGTCATAATAAACCCTATGGATTAAGAATCGGATGTCACTTAAGTTCATATTAGAGTCAAGGCAGGTGAACAAATACTTTTGGCAATATGGTGTCTTGGTTTGTCTTGTGCAATTCCCATTTAAGCCAAACTGACAGTAGTCCCCAGATCATCACCGATTACACTTTGTAAACATTGATGATGTTCGTTAGTGTGTTCACCCAGTTTGGCAACGGGTGTACAGTGGAGTGCAACAGCTTGTGAAGCTATAAGAACATTAACCACCAAAGATGAATGCAACATAAACAAACAGACTCCAGATGTGAGTGGGTAGAATCCAATAATATTTAGTGTCCACATATCTACATGTATTTGTTGTGTAACATTAGATCAGCAAGAGATTACTAGTATCAGGTCATGAGATAATCAACTACGTTATCTGTGGTCAATCCTGTCAGATGATGTCAAGATGTTTCACTTCAATGAGTTTTAAAATGGGAGCTACAAACAGTCAACATGTTTAACAGCACCCGGTGTTCAACGAGACATTCCCATAACTCACTCTGTACCACTTGATGGAGAAAGTTATGTTGTAGCTGTTGAGTTTACTGATGTAGTCCTTCAGAGGGCAGGACAGGTTGTCAGTGACTCCCTTTGTGAGTATTTGGTAAGCTTTCCTTGGCCTCCCACACTCTCCAGGAGCTGCAGGCTCCACCACCAGCTTGCTGGCCTGCCTGTAGCACCGAGAGGGAGTCCTGTTGAAAAATGAGATGAAAATGTCCTTTTTTATATTCATTCCTTCAGAGATTCTTTGGTCACATCGAGCAGCTGAATCAGGAGTGTTTGTGTTAATTCTGAGGACAGACATGAGATTTGTTCTACTGGTGCTACTGTACCTCAGTATGGCCTCATAGTCTCCACCATCGTCCAGCGTTAAATTAAGAAACCACAGAGTCTCGCCGTCCACCAGGATTCGACCGCTCTGGTCGGTCATTTCTCGGCCTGTCTTTGGGTCGTACCAGGTGATGTTGTAAGTGATGGTTGTGAAGTTGAAGACGTCTGCAGACACCATGGTGCTATTGAGCATAGCCACATCCCCGGGAACAGAGTAAACCCTGTCAAACTGGAGACCGTAGTTGGTACAGTTCTCTGCAACACACACAGTCAACACTGAGCAAACTTGTCTCATAAATAATTAGGCAATTCTATTTATTTAGCACCATTTATTAACAAATACCTCAGTGTGTTTTGCCTCACTGTAAAGTTTAGGAGGCAATGTTAAGAGAAGCCGTTTATGGCCCTGATCAGACAGAACAGGGAGAAAACATACTTGTAAGCCTGAACAGACAGGCGTCTTCTTTTTCGTCTTATTTGTTGTTAGCTATATGATTGCTGACATGTACAAACTGTACACTACGTTATTGTTAATACAGTTGAAATGAAAACAACATATCTGTTACAATACTAATTTTCCTCTTGATGTGTTTTGCTCAGATCACGCCTGTGATTTAGGGATGTCAACGGATAACTGTTATCGGTTAACCACAAGGACATTTTCCACCAGGCGGCCTATAGCTTATTTTGCTTCTATATGTGAACCAATTGAGCTGTTCAGACAGGATGCCCTGTGGCGCCGAGTCCCACGGTCTCAGAGCCAATTAAAGAGCAGGCTTGAAAGCAGACCAATAAGTGCAGAAAATATTTCAATTCAGAATCGATGCGTCGTCTCATCGGCCGTTCGGCTATAAACTTCAGCAGAGCCAATAGAAAACACAACATATATATATATATATATATATATATATATATATATATATATATATATATATATATATATATATATATATATATATATATATATATATATATATATATATAATATATCTATTACTACTATTTTTCACTTCTCTATCATGACAGCAAGTCAGACAACATTTACAAGTAAAGTAGAGTTGGTAAAGTCTAATCGCTCCAGGTATCTGGCCAAAGTCACCACAATGAGAAAAAAAAAAAAAAAAAGATATCACAATATTATGCTGCATTGACTTTTCCTCCACCCACAATGCATACTGTATATGTATATTGTATTAAAAGTAGAATTATTAATTATTATTCTGAAGTGGTATTGCATATATATATATATACTATATGATATACTTTACATAGCAACAGTAAGACAGTGGCCACAGGAGGGCGATGAGTCTCTATAGACTGGAGGCAGATTGGACTTGGCAAAACTATGAAGTGTTCTAGTTACAAACATATTTAAAAGCCATGCACAGTGTATGAGTATGTAGGGTAGTAATCATGTAGTGTGTCTGTGTGTATGTACTTACCCCGTTCAAATCCTGTACAGATCCCATATAGCCCGAGGAAAAACAGAAGGCTTCCCAGTGTCGACCGCTGGCCCATGGCTGAAGAACACACATACAAACACGAGTTAGAGCGGAATGTTTACAACAAGCTACACCAGCATGAAATCATGACATAGCCAACAACTAACTGGAAGGTCACAAAAGGCTTTAAGCAGTATTCAGCAAAACCAGTTTCTCTCCCCTTTTGAGCGAAAGTTTATCCTACCTAATATTTCAAAACTCGTGTCTGCCTCTTACTGGCTCTCCTCCCTTCTCTCCCACCCTCCCTCTACCTCTCTCTCCAGCAGACAAACATGACAGATGTTCTGGTATTTCACGAGTCATGCATGCAGAACCCTCTGACAAAGCGCTGCGTAATGATTTGGAACTGAACGGAGGCCTAGCATTCCTTAACACTGCTTTACGTAAGAGAATGTTCCTCAGACTTGCCTGGAAATTTATGAAAGAACAAGGCAATCTGTCAGGGAAAAGTGGAGTCCTGTTTGTCTCTGACGACCAGAACTACCACAGTGACATTATTTTTGGCATGACTGTCAGGCAAAATCATGTGTAGATGTTTTTTTATAGATACTTTCAAAGATGCTCTGTAAACAGATTCTGCATTTGCCATCTGCGGTGGCAGGAAAAGAGTGGAAACAGGTGGAAAGTGGATATTATTCAGAACAGGAATGTAAAATAAAGGTGGGATACTGGGTGGTTGTTTTGTAAAGATACTGTTTTTTTTCCATCAGATATAGAAGAATCCGTCCACTGTAACTTATTTCATTTACATAATTTAGTTGGATCCATACAGGTCAGTAAACTCACTCTAAAATTGCCACATTTTTCACTTGTAGCCTACATGTAAGTATTAGTCCCATCTAGGCATGGGCTGATGTAAAAATTACATTATCCCAATAATCATCAAAATATGCTAACTACTCTTAAAATGCCACTAAAACATACTGGTACTATCATTTCACATTTTGTTAAGAAACAAAGACACATCTCTTTTGAGTGAAAATCAATAGTAAATAAGATGATCGTGAATCATAAGGTCTTCCTCATAGACTGTATTAACAGTGGACAAAGTCATTGTGACGCCATCCATTGGTTTGTGGACTACAGTTTTGAAGGTTTTGAAGCCTAGAGTTCAGTATTTTGGTCGTCACCATCTTGGAATATTTGCAACCGGTGAAGGAAGTGACCATATTTGGACTGTGGAGGAGCGACGGGTGGATCTGAAGAACACAAGCAACAGAGCAGCACCACGAGTAGCAACATTACTGGATCTGGATCCATCTGGATGGTGTGAAGCTGTTAACAAAGTCAGCTTCATAATTGAAGGTCAACTTTACAGCTAAATGTTAAAATCATCAATGCTAACTGCATTGGTGGCATGGTAGCGACCTGTCAATCAGAAGGTAGCCCCGCCCCCTAAAGCATCCCCTACTTTATGTGGACTATCATGTACTAAATGAACATCATGCTGGATTGAAGAAGACTTGAAACTAGAGATTGAGACCATAAACTCATGTTTACAATGTTTACTGAGATAATACATCAAGAGAGAAGTAGGACCATTTTCTCATAGACTTCCATTGAGCAGACTTCTTTTGGCAGCCAGAAGAGTCGCCCCCTGATGGCCAGTAGAGAGAATGACAGTTTAAGGTACTTCACTTTTTAGAGGTTTCCCCCCTGGTCTCGCTGAATAAATAAAGGATAAAGAAAGTTAAGTTTAAACAACTGAGCTAGACAGATTTTGAAGCCACTCTTTGCAATTCACACAATTCACAATTATCCTTATAATGGCAATTCAATTCATTGTGAGTGTTTTCTATTGCGATCTGCAATAAATGTCCATAGTGATTGGATGGCTGGGTTGAAAGGGACCAGCACAACATTTTACCTAAAGATGAACATGTTTTAACTTGTCCGACCAGAACAGAACAACAGCATGCTGCTGTTCTTTGTAGTGTAAATGCACAGAGCTCCCATTGAAAATAAGTCAAAAAACAAAACTAAAACCCAACATAGCTGTTGTGACGGTTGCTTGACAATATTGTAATTGTTGCGAGAGCCCTAGTTTAAAGACACTGATATAAAACTAAAATAAACCACAATATTTGTCTTGTCAAAAGTTAAAAGCTGTGGTTATAACCTACAGCATGGAGGTGAATCTAACAGGACATTCATAACAAACTGATTTAATCTGATCCAACCACATCTTTCACCACAGTATTCACAATACACATCACATACACTGACTCATCTTACAGTATATTGAGCAGCTGGTTTGTAATGCTCCAGTGGAAGATTCATTGATACAAGCTTATCTTGTGTTGAACACATCTTTCAAACACATAGAGCCTTATTTTAAATTGATTTAAAAAGATATCAGATGTAGACATTTGAGAAAATCTATATATTTCAATTTCACAGGAGGGTGCCGACATTAAACCCTGGCTCAGTATTAACGGTGATATAGCTCTCAAATGAAAGATTATATATGTGTATTTTCATTTTAAGGTAATTCAAGGGAAATTGAGTGCAAAAATGTGCAGCTACTAAATCCCCATTTAATCAATTAACTGTCAATTGAAAATAACGCGACTATCTCATATCACACTTTGTTTTTTATGTGCCATCAGAGTAGTTCTAAGTGGAACGGAAAAGATTACAAGGAAACTGTTTCGACAAACTGTGTGAAACTGCTGTGGGGAGATTACAAGAAGTACATTTTCCAAACCACAGTATCTGCACCACAGGAAGAGCCGCTGCTGAAGAGATGGACAGAAACAGAGCTGTGTGATGGAGTTGCACGGCTGCAGGAGCTGTGGTTTGACTTTTAGCTCAGCAGCCTTTCACTGACCGCCCTCTGAAACATTCCTTTTCACACCTCTAGGGCCAACAAATAAGGTGAGATGTTGTTGCACTTTAGTTCCGCTGGGTTCATGTTCACACTGGGTTTTTACAAGCCAACCAGGAGCAGTCAACACGATTGTAATCCTGCATCATCTGCTCATCATCAGGAACCAGATGCCCTTTCAATGCTTCTAGTGTGTTTATTGATGTTGGTGTCAAAGAGGTCATGAAAACTTAAGGCCTTTTTCCGCTGTGCCATCAATTTGCGCGTCAAAATATTTTTTTCATAAATATTTTCAAATAGAACACAAATGTATAACGGCCAGAAATGTTTTTTCTCAGAACAAGGTTGACTTTTCTGAGCTTTTCACGTGCACAGAAAGAGTTGATTATATATATAAAATATATATATTTACATCAACACGCAGACGGCGTAATCCGAATATGGAAAGCTTAATAGCACATTTTTTTTGTTAAACAATTTGAATGATTAATTTTTTTTTTTTTAATTGTTTCCACTTATTTTTGTTGTAATGATTAATCAAGTCTTACCAATACAATACAATACAACAAAAAACAAAAAGAAAGTATCTTTACTGGCAGTGGGAGAAAAAAGTGATACAGCTAGTATTGCGATATTTTGCTAAATTGTATCGTGTTGGGACCTAACCGTTAGGACTACACAATGCGGCCTACAAAAGCCTACACATGCGGTCCGGACAAAGGGACAAAGGAGATAAAAAACTACAAGCACCATTTTGGCAGCGTCACACAACTGGTGCCCTATTGGCTGACAATTTTCAGGGAACCCGGGGGGGTCCCCTGGAGCGGCCTAAGCTATATAATCCGGCGCCACCTGAGGAACGCCCTCTCTCCACCGTGACCCAAGTTACAACAGGAGGTGAACATCACGTCTGCAGCGTTTTCCTTTGTCCTAGGCCGCAGTCTTTCCCCCAAACTCGCTGGACGAGCAACAGACTGTTTTACCCCTCTTTTTCTCTACTCGTTTTATTTTTCTTTTGTTTATCATTTTGGATCCCGAGGAGATCGCCGCGACAGCGCGACTCTCCTGTTCCCGCGGAAGGAAGAACACACTTTCTTCGTCCCAGCTGCCAGCAGAACGGATAACTCGACCCGTCTTTGTCTGAAATCAGCTGACTAAATCGCCGAGCCCCGCGATTGTTCATCGTTGCCTGCAGAAGGAAGAATTACTAACGGTTTTCTTTAACCAATTGGATCCGGCGCTGAACGAGCGCCCGCAAACTGCCGTCCGTTGCCGGCGTCAAGGAACGCCATCACCGCACGGGACGGAAACCTCACATCGACGCATCTCATATCGACAAAAGTAAGAGGCTATTTGTCTGGGCAGAAGCAGAGATTCGATAGTGTAGGACATGCTTGTAATTCTTGTTAATGTGTTTTAAGTTCTGATCGCGGACCGCTGAGTCCGTTTGTTCATGTGCTGCTGTATTTGAATGCTGATCGTGTACCCACGCCGCTGGGTTGATTTCTGTAACAGTGTTTGCGACTAACCTCAACCATATTCGTGAGCTCAAAAAGCCTCTACTATCAGTTAAAAGACCGGTCTCGTGGAATAAACGCCAGTTCAATCACGCGCGCCCGTGTGATAGCTGCACGCCTTCTGAGCCTCAGAATATTGCTCGCGCATTCTCCCTCTCTTTGTTTGTGTCCCGCTAACACACACACACACATACATGCCGCACACACGTGTCCTAAGCCAGCTGTTCCCGGCGGACGCTAGGGACATAGCTACATCTGGTGGCTGCATCCGGCCATCTCTCCCCCTCTCTCTCTCCCCCTCTCGCTACTCCATCTGACGTCAGTGGCTCCGCCCCTGAACGCTGTGAGGAATAGCTCCATCTGGTGGCCGCACATAGCCATCTCTCCCTCTCTCTCTCGCTCTCTCTCTCTCTCTCTCTCTCGATACACACGCA
This sequence comes from Eutrigla gurnardus, assembly GCF_963514095.1. Classification (NCBI taxonomy): domain Eukaryota; kingdom Metazoa; phylum Chordata; class Actinopteri; order Perciformes; family Triglidae; genus Eutrigla; species Eutrigla gurnardus. The sequence goes on from NC_139926.1 coordinate 4,331,282, forward strand.
CACACACGCACGCACGCACGCACGCACACACACACGCACACACACACACTCCACGTGTGTATCTCCCTTTGTTTAAGCTTAGCTTTGTGTGTTAGGTAGTTAGGTAATAAGGCTTTGTTAATTGCAGTGTTATTGATTGTGATCATTATTACTGATTTGAATAAATCTTATTATATTATAACTAGCGGTCTCTTGTGCTTGTTGTGTATATGTCACTGGATAACAGCAGGTTGTGAAGGCTAGTGCTTGAATTTCACGCCCTTCTTAATTGTTAGATTGTTTTTATGCTTCTATGCCAATGATCACGATGATTGGCATGTGAGTATAAAACCTTTTATATTGAGACTGAATACAGTTTTAGGTTATCTTTTCCCTGATCCCAGGGTGGTGCCCCGTTTATTCATGATTATATCATGATAATATATTAAATATAATTATTAATATCGATAATCATATTGACATTAATAATTAACTGTTGATAACCAAATCTGCTCCTGCTACAATCCCAACAATCGATATACGACAAGTATAATCTTTTATTATACAAATTATTAATATGGCAAATACAGGTTTTACTTTGTTAGTCTGCTAGATGGTGCTGAGGTTTTCTCTGGTTTGCTCATGGGTAAAGTCAGTGGGATTGGCAGGAAGTTGATCAAAACAAAGATGGAGTGTTACCTGACAAATACATTGTGATGTAATAAAAATGATTAAAGTGAGAGAGTGTCAACATCTTCATATTTTTATATTAAAATCATATTTTTCCTTCTCTGTAACAAAATATGAATTGAAGTTGTGCTCCATTGACTGGATGAACTTAGCCGCCACATTTCGCAGGGCTATATCCATGCAGTCTTAATGTTTTGTGTTGTAAATTACTTTGTATTTTATTTTATGTTGCTTTTGCTGAAATGTTTTGTGTCATTTAGATTAGGTTATGGGTGCAGCCACCGATCAGCTGCTATCATTTTAAATTAGATTGGTGGTCTCAGAAGAGCCAATCAAACGACTGAATATAAACTTGTTTGTCTGCTTTCTGCCTGCTCATGCGTGAGCCATGGTGAGCTCCGAGATGCTGAGGCCGGTGTGTGGGACGAGGACGGCCGACACCGGCCCAGTGCCACAGAGCTCGCCGTAGTGGGCCCAGCACCAAGGAGCATTTGTGTATGTGCACCCAGAACAGTTCAATGGGTCGATATACAGATAGAAATTAACCAGAGACTTGTGTCAAAACGCCCTTGTTAACTGCTGACACCTCTAGTTTATAGTCCTGTGATTTTATTCAACTACCAGTCTGCCACCACCGTTCAGCCCACTGATGTGTGTGTGTGGTCGAGAGAGAGAGAGAGAGAGAGAGAGAGAGAGAGAGAAAGAGAGGGCTGTGGAAGATCAGGAAGGTATGACGAAACTACAGATTAAACCTAATTTAAATAATATGTATTAAAATGTATCAGCTATAAAAGCTGGAGGATGTATTTCTTGTCAAGGCACATTACCGGATGTACAGCCCTGCCTCTGGATGATCCAGATTCTTAACAGCAGCATAGTTGTTCCCGGGACAGGCCCGGGCTGGAGGGGAGCGTGGGAAGAGCTCAGCCGGTTCAGTGAGCTGCGGTATGAGAAGTGGGAGGAACACATGTGAGGCAAACGTTTAACAAGTGTTTCCCCTCGCTACCGGAGGCTTGAAGGTGTTGGTAGTCGCTGTGTGATGTGTCGAGCAGTGAGTCACACAGTGTCGTGTTTTCTAATCCCCCTTTTGATAATGCACGTTTGGTTTTGACTTTACTGTATTCACCACCACATTTCCACACTTCAAAATGCCTCTTAAATAACTTTATCTGAACTTCCCTGCCCATGTTACTGGGAACCTCCTCACCACTGAACTGCAGACAGCAGCGAATGGAAACGTGGCATCCTAACAGGAAACTGTTTCAGGAAAGAGGTGCCTCTGCCCAGATTGTACTGTATGTTGGTAGTGCCTTTTTATAGCCATGTCTGCTTTTTTAACCTTGAAGCTACCAAATCTGACATGAGGTTGTGTACATAAAGTTCTGTTATTGTAAGAAAACGAGGCCATCCTATCAAAGACTCCCAAGTTCACATCCTCTTGAGGACGTGGCCTCTAAAGAGGAAGTGGGGGCTCGGCTTCCCTCCATGTAGACTCTGGGATAAACGCATGCATGTGTTTGATTGGACGGTGCATGGGATTACGTCACTATTATCCTGGCCAAGATGATTGTGATTATTATCCCAAACATCATCTAAATATACTTAAAAAGGCACATAAACATACTGCAATCAGTATATTATGTTCATAAACTAATATTTTTATTGCGTCACAGAAGTCTAATTGCGTAAATAAAGGATGCATAATTTATTTTTTATCTGATTTTTTTATCCTGCATTTCATTAATCATAATCTATTTTTCACTTCTCTACCATGAAGGTGAGCTAGCCAGCTTTTTGAACTTACTTCTGATGATATTTGGGATTATCCTCTTCATGGAAATTCAGTGATCTTATCGAAATGCGTTAAATACTGCTGGATGATGTCACAGCGCACTGTTGATTGGTTGATTGCTTTGTTGATTCTGGAAGTTCAGTTTCCATTCAGTTTTCCCTTCGACGATGATGCGTGACTCACAGTTTGAGCTCTTTTACGGCTTGAATGGAGTTTTACAGTTTTACAGTTGAATCATCGGTAATAATAGATCCACACCAGATTTAGCATGTTGTCTGTATTTAAAGCATTGTTTGAAAAGGGACCAGTTATTTGATCTGTCTGCTCTAGAAGTGAAGTATTTGGCGGATCCAGCCTCTGGATGTGGATGCAGCTTCTGAATAAGTTGGCTAAAGGGTAAAGATTCTGTTTTCTGGGGGGAGATGTTGGGAGGAGTGAAAGGCTGATTCAAATAGAGCTGGTATGGTAAGAGCAAAGTTTGTCGGTGTTGGGACCTCACCAGTAGGACTACACAATGCGGCCTACAAAAGCCTACACATGCGGTCAGAACAAAGGGACAAAGGGGATTAAAAACTACACCACCATTTTAGTTTCACCTCGCACCTGGGTGCGAAGTGCAACGTCACACAACTGGTGCCCTATTGGCTGACAACCACAGGTACCCCAGGGGGTCCCCTGGAGCAGCCGTGAGCTTTATAAACCGGCGCCGCCTTAAGAACTCGCTTCCAAAAAGGCTTCCAACGCGCTTCCATCGCAACACCACGTTGCAACGGGAGGCGACCCCTCCACAGCAGCATACCGCTGCAACAAGAGGAAGCAAACCGGTTCCTGCATTCCAGCTACCAGACACTGTCTGAAGTCAGTGGACCAAATCGCCAAGCCACGATTGTCGCCCGCGGAAAGAAGTAACACAAACTGTTTTCTTTAACGAGTTTGATCAACAAGAGGAAACACGCTCCGCTCTCGTCTGGACTAAGCCGACTCATCATGTCCCCCGCTGACGCCGGGGCCCACGAACTACCGCCGCCGCGTTAAGGAACGCCGTCATCGCCAGGACGGACTCGCAGCTTACGCAACGACACCAGTAAGAGGCTATCAGTCTGGGCAGAGACATAAGTTTGATAGTGTAGGATATGCTTGTAATTCTTGTTAATGTGTTTTAAGTTTTGATCACGGACCGCCGAGTCTGTTGCTTCCCGTGTTGTTTTTGAATGCTGATCGTGTACCCACGCCGCTGGGTTGATTTCTGTAACAGTGTTTTTGACTAACCTCAGCCATATTCGCGAGCTCAGTAAGCGTCTACTATCAGTTAAAAGACCGCGGTCTCGCTGAATAAACGCCAGTTCATTCACGAGCCCCGTCTGATAGTAACACGCCTCCTGAGCCTTAGAATATTGTGCGCGCATTCTCCCCCTTTCTTTGTTTGTGTCCCGCTAACACACACACGCACACATACATCGCCCCCCACACGTGTCCTACGCCAGCTGTTTCCGGCGGACGCTAAGGACATAGCTCCATCCGGTGGCTGTACCCGGCCATCTCTCGCTCGCTCTCTCTCTCTCGCGATCCTATCGGATGTCAGTGGCTCCGCCCCTGAATGCTGTGAGGAATAGCTCCATCTGGTGGTCGCGCCCGGCCATATCTCTCTCTCTCTCGCTCTCTCTCTCTACGCACATGCACACACACACACACACACTCCACGTGTGTCTCTTCCTTTGTTAGCTTAGCTTTGTGTGTTAGGTAGTTAGATAATAAGGCTTTGTTAATTGCAGTGTTATTGATTGTGATCATTATTACTGATTTTAATAAATCTTATATTATAACTAGCGGTCTCTTGTGCTTGTTGTGTATATGTCACTGGATAACAGCAGGTTGTGAAGGCTAGTGCTCGAATTTCACGCCTTTTTAATTGTTCGATTGGTTTTGTACTTCTATGCCAATGATCACGATCCTTGGCATGTGAGTATAAAACCTTTATATTGAGACTGAATACAGTTTTAGGTTATCTTTTCCCTGATCCCAGGTTGGTGCCCCGTTTATTCATGATTATATCATGATAATATATTAAATATAATTATTAAGCTGTTGATAACCAAATCTGCTCCTGCTACTACCCCAACATCGGTATCGAAAAAACGGTGCGAATTTCAGTGCTTTACAGTAAGTTGCTCTGTTGCCTTAGAAGCAGAGAAAACTAGACATTCACCTGCAAGCAACATCAGAAACGCTTCAACATGTGACCCAAGGTATGGACATTTCTTCTATATTCAGGCACCGCTGATCAAAATACACACAATCATTATTATGATCTGCTCTCGTGTTTGGTGAAGGAGTTTGAGGAGAAAGTTGTCGGTACCGTTACAAACAGGCTAACGACACGCTAACGTACAGACAGATTCAGTGTTTTTATCTGAGCAGACCAGAGAATATTCAGGTCAAAGTTCAAACGTCTTTGCTAGATTACTTCAACCAGCTTTCAAAGTGACATATTTTCTTTTGAAATACGTTCTGTGTGATGGATCTTATGTATGCTGATGTGAAGAGTGCTTCATGTGCATTTAGAAAAGAGACTGATAATAAATAATTGCAAAATCAACTGATAAATGAACAGAGTTTGGTGAGCTGGTAGAATGAGTGTGTCAAGAAAACTGAATGTTTGAATGGAATTGAATTCGGGGTATCTGAATCTAAGCATTGTGAAACGATGTAACAGCTAACGTAAGCACAAAGTCACATGTTGTAAAGTGAGAGCCGGTGCTTGCATGGCAGGAACCAGGCGAGCACTTTTGGGAAATGGGCCTCACTAACGGAACACATTTGTGCAATGTTTGTTGTCACTACAGAAACTGACAGAAAGGAACAAGTGTCCATGCGTCTCTGTTTGCATACGCTAACGTGGCAGAGGAGCATGTAGGCCGAAAAATCTGCTCAGTTGTGCGAACTTTGTCCATCTGTTTGTGGGACAGCGGTTACATCACAGACTGAATGATCACAGTTCAACAGAATGCTTGATAGACAATGTGTTTTTATTGTCAACCTTACGTTATGGTGGCAATAAATTAAAGAATACTTTACTGTCACTGCCACTTTAAACGTACCACCCCTTAATCTGATGTAATAACCAAGTTTGAGAACTTAAATCTATTTTATATATTTCACAATTAACGATCAAACTGGAAGGAAGGAAAGAAAAAGAGAGAGTGATGTGGGAAGCAGGGAGTGATCTGGTGAGCGGTGGTTGAATGGAGCTCAGGGCTGCATTCCTGCTATGAGTCACCAATAACAAGACCATCCAGTCATGATTTACTGACACTGAGAAAACAAACGTGACGGCAGCAAGATGACCTTTCACCCCGCTCTCTTCTAAACAGCATACACTGACCTGCACACAAAGTGTGGAGCTGCCACTCATTATTATGTCATTATTGGTTAATATGCTGTATAATTTCGCTATGTGACTGTTATTGACAAAACTGAGGGGGATGTTCTTATTTTTTTCTTTAAAAAAAAACATCAAACCATGAGTCCAAAGCTGTTTGCCTTTTCTTCTCATGTTCTGTTGATTGACAATTTGATTCATCGATAGACCAATTGTTTCACCTCAAATCTAATGAAACAAAGAACGGCAGTAAATCCTCACATGGAGAAGCTGGACAACAATCAACATTGTTGTCGATACATTTCTTTTTGGTGTAAATTGAGTAGTGTAAAGCTCCTCCACATGGATTAAGGCTTCCGTTTGCTCTGTCTAAGATTTAATACGGTTTTACCTCGAGATTTGATGATGAAAAAAAAAAAACACAATAAGTTGATTGTGGTGAATTTTCATTATCAGGATAATTGTAAATATCTTCACGAGTGACTTGAAAAATCTGTCTAGTTCACTATCATGGTAGACAGTAAAAAATACAGGAAGTATCATGATATTTAACATAGTTGCCTTTTCTGTTATATTTTTCACTAAAAAGATGATGAAACCACTAAACAATGAAGTGTTCCTTCTGTAGGTTTTAGTGTCATTTTAAGAGTTTTAAGGATATTTTGATGACGTTTGGGATAATATCGTGAATCACAATTATTTTGGCCGGTATAATGGTGAGATGAAGGCCATTCTGGGTTCAAACTCAACGGAAATTGTTTCATTTAAACATTCTCTCAAAGTACTTTTACTTCTCCTTCTAGTGTGGACTGAGAAGATCTTAGCTGATGCTTTTGAGAAACAGGCTCCATGTCGGCTATGGGAGAGTAATCATTTATGTCTCATGTGACGAAAGTGCTCAGCAAAGCAAAAGACATGTTTGTTTTCAGGAAGAGGATGTGACCTTAGATGATGATAGAGAATTGAAACCCAGATCCTCAATGGATGTCTTCAATGCAAGCAACAGCTTGTTCAGATGACTGACACACCCTGAATGCCACGAGTCACAACCAACCACTAAAGCTTTATTATTTATCGGAGTGCACAGAGCTCATTGCTGTAAATGTAACTTCATGCTAATCAGGTTATTTTGCATCACAGAGATACGTTAATAAACTTTGATACTCTGATAAACAAAATGTTAAGATTCTTCTCTCTCTTTGCTGACTGCTGATTCTTATATTCCAGTTTATTTTTAACCACGTCTGTGAAAATAGCTTTGAAATGAAGATACAGCACTGTCAAGATACAGCAGGGACAAAACAATGTGGGAATATTCTAATCTAGATGACAGATTGTTGCCCCTTAATATTATTTCAGAAATATCCTTCCAATGGTAGTTTGTGCTGTCAGAGTGATCTTCGAATTAGGATTGATGGAGAGTTGAAGTGGAAGCCGTTTAGCTTGTGGGAGGTCAACACACTTTCTGACTCATTCAGCACTAAAAAGGCAAACTAATGGAATTTACACTTCCTACAGCAGAGAATGAGAATATGACTAGTGTTGATGTTCACAGAGGAATACTGTTTTTAATGTGAACTGACTTCCAGTATATTTCTCAGTAATGAAGGTGTTTGCCCTTTTTGGTTTTTGAGGTGAGGTGCTCTAGAAAATTGCTGCAAGATTGGTCATCTCTGCTTTTTTCCCACTGTGGTTTTGTGTGCGTGTGTGTGTGTGTGTGTGTGTGTGTGAGTGGGGGGGGGGGGGGGGGGGGGGGGGGGGGGGGCTAAGCCTGTTAGAAGGTTGTGATTGAATATTGATTGTTACAATCTGCAATTAAACATAAATATATTAAAGTCATGCTAATGCTTGTGCCTCAGTTAAGAATGTATCATCATTAAAATCAAAGTTTTAACACATAGCGAGGCTGACAGTTTCAGTTCCATGGTATCTGGTGTAAAATGGTCACTTATTTGTAGTATGAAGTTACTCACCTGTCTTCCAGGGGTCTGCCACAGATGTGGACTGATAAAGTGCTCTATAACATTAGGGCTGCACCATATTGCAACAAAAATTACATTGCAATTTTCCTTTACTGCAATATATTGAAATATGAAAAAATACAGGAATTGTCAGCCTGTAAATGCTTTTTAAATGCATAAATTTGATTCAATTTGAGAGCAAAATTAGGGTAGATCTATAAACAAGTGTGCTCTAAAAAAGGTTCATAATCTCAATGGTTGTATTGACATGAAAATCTCACACTGTTGCAGAGAAAACATCTGCAGCCCTATCTCACACTGTGGTAGAGAAAACACCTGCAGCCCCATCTCACACTGTGGTAGAGAAAACACCTGCAGCCCTATCTAACACTGTGGTAGAGAAAACACCTGCAGCCCCATCTAACACTGTGGTAGAGAAAACACCTGCAGCCCCATCTAACACATCATTTAATTGTAATTTGCAAAAAGCCATGCCACTGATTTGGGGTAAATTTCAGATGGTTTTGCAGGAGAAAAGGAGCTTCAAAATAACAACACGATTGTCAAACAACAAAACGTGACAATGTGTTCCCTGAAGCTTGAGTAGCCTTCATATTTGTTACGTTTGAGCTGGTTTTCTTTGCCTTCAGTGGCAGAAATAATGTGACAAAAGTAAGAAGTTAGAAAGAAAACCCACAGAGAAGCAAAGAGCAGAATATAGTGACTCACCTCTGACAAAGCGACAGATGGAGGAAGGATGAGAGAGTTTACACAGCAGAGCTACCGGAGGAAACGTCACCTCTGACCCTCGCATGCAGACTGAAATGCGGACCACACGGCTCAGCTGATGACTCAGCAGCTCAGTCCCACCTCCACGGGACGAAGGCACAAACTGCTCAGACAGGGAGGAGAAGCATGTGCATTGATTGCACCTCTCAGCTGTGTGTTTACAACTTCCTTTGCATTTCAACACACAGCAGAGAAACCTTCCCCTTCCTCCAAACAAAATAACTTAGTTACCTCAGCAGGAAATAACTTCAACCTTAATGACATTATTGTACTTTGAACCCAATTATTGAACATAACTTTAAGACCAAATGTTTTGTCACAGAATACCAAACAGTTGTGACTCCAGGTAAATTTCCGTACAGAATGGCACGTGACTAGACATGGTGGATGGACCTCAGACCCTTTTTAGCAATCAGTGAAAGAATTGACCATATTTGGATTGTGGAGGAGCGACAGGAAAAAATGTTCATTCTCATATTAGCTTCATAAACCACTTCATAAAAACGTCTACACTCATAATTTCAAGAACTCAAGAAAAGTTTCGGTTGGCATCAACTGAATTGAAAAGTTGAACCAGGGGCAATTATTCCAAAAAGCCACGGTTAAAGCTGCAGACTTGAAGCCACACCTGGGCTTCCCCACTGGATGGAGAAATCCCCAGAAGACACAGACATTTATTCCACTATCAACCACGATACCTGATGAAAGGTCACTCTTTCAAACAGGACGTGCTGTGGAACATGTGAACCCCATTCACAGCCACAGTGTGGCAGTTAGAAAACACTTCCCGACATCAGTGCTTTGTTCTCTTTTCTATCTTGCACACTTAAAGTGTTTCAATCACATTATTCTTTTCTTTTTTAACCACAGTCAATTGGAACTTCTTTGTGGTGAAAACCTTGACTTGGGGGCAGGGGTGATTATACTCTCACAAAATACACTGTTGTTGTCTTCATCATTAGAACACACACTGCAATCTGAAGTCATTTCTTTTGACTATTTGGATAGTTGATCATTGATGCTGTATATGTTTTACAAATTTAGTACTCATTAAAAGTCCAATTTAGTTTTTTGATTAATGACTTAATCATTTGGTGTATAGTGTCACAAATGAATGAAGAAATGGCCATTACAATATTCCAGAGCCCAAGTTGACATTGAGATAACAGTCAAAACCCAAATATAGTTTACAATCATAGTGGACGAAAGAAACCAACAAACTCACACACACAGATTCCACAAGAGAAGAATTTTATTTTCATTTGTACTATAGACAATTATTTAAAACTATTACTTGATTAATTTACTCTAACTCCACTAATTGCTTAACCAAGTGATTGGTTCAACTCAGAAATACTCTGTTTAAGTGTTTTTAATGTAACACCTACACATTTATTTTAACAAGCAAATTTTGAAGTCAAATTTTAAAAAGCATAACTGGAATTTCTTGTCCTCCTCCTTCCTCTTCCTTGTCCTCCTCCTCCTCCTCTTGCCTCTATTTGTCCTTCTTCCTACTCCTTGTCCTCTTCCTCCTCCTCCTCCTCCTCCTCTTCCCTCTTCTTGTCCTGCTCCTTCCTCCTCCTTGTCCTCTTCCTCGTCCTCTTCCTCCTACTTGTCGTCATCTTCCTACTCTTCCTCTTCGTCCTCCTCTTCGTCCACCTCCTCGTCATCTTCCTCCTCTTCCTCCTCCTCTCCTCTGGTTGTCTCTCTTCAAACACACACTTTTCTGCTGCAGTCCTGGTTACAAACGGCTCAACAGGCCTGCATGTTTAGAGATTTGAATATGTGTGTGTTGCAAGTTGATGCTTTGAGATTTTACATGTGTACAACTGAACATTGGGTGTCGTGTTTTGACAACAAGGTGATGTGTAATTGACTTTCCTTCTTTACACTCGCAGATAAGGGAGTGTGAAGTGCCAAATTGGGTTGAGTGATTGATCAATGAAGTGAAGGTTGGTCAATTGTGCCGAATTTGCGCTTTTTGTGTGTTAACAATTGAAAAACTGTAGGAAAACCAGAGATTGCTGCCTGGTTGGTAGGCTGCAACCACCGTATGAGTGCAGTGTGGAGTGATGGCTGTGAACCAGCAGTGGGGCGCGCTCACATGTGAGTAGATGCACTAAAAACAAGCAGTACTGTATGTAAACAAACAAGGAGAAGCTCTGACAACAACACACACAGAGGGATGACTGCATTCCCTGCTCAGGTTGACATTGCTACACTATATCTTTACATAGACAATAGTTGATTGATGATAGATTAATGCCCTTACTATCACATAGGAAACCATTATCTAATCTTTTTCAGAAAATCCAATGATGTGGAATTGTGTATTTGTGAATGCGATGCGATGGAGGAAATTGTTTGAGTTTGAGAAAAAGTTATGTTATTCCACCTTTCCGTTCCACCCCTGAAGAAACAAACATTAAAGCAGCTCTGCTGCATATGAAGTTGTTTGTCCCAGCAAGTCCAGCTTGTTTGAACCTAAGTTATTGATCCTGAACTCAAAGTGCAGATGTGGAGCAGGCTGTCCTGTAGTAACGGTCGATAACGGTCATGTCAATCTTAGTTAATAGTGTCCAATATAGAGAACTCACCAGAGTCTTGTGTTATTCTAGTCCATCTGGAAAACCAACACCCTCCTCAGGTCACATGGAAAATCCTGTAAAAACATCTTCAAGAAAAATGTAACCTAAGCATAGAAGTGTCCTCTCCAGCCTCGACTTCCTCTTTCGTGGAGACTTAAGCACATGTTGCAATTTCCTTCCCAGGGATCTTTTGAAAGCCAGCCTGTGTCCTAATCGATTGAGCAATAACTGGGTGGAGAGCAGCCTGGATCCTGCTGCTCATGTGATCTACACACCATACACAGATCTCTTACACAGCACTGTTTTTTAGAAGACACAGGTTAATTCATATATCAATACAATTCACTGTTTTCTACAATTTTCTGGTTGATCAGTAAACAAGAGGGGAGAGTTATCTTTACCGAGACTGATTGCACCCAGTGTGATGAATTCAGTGATTCCCATACTTAAGGCTTTGTTTAAAACACTATCCTGTTGAGACCTCTTGTGGTTGTATAGGGAAGTAACTTCAGATCATAATACAGTTTTTCTCGATTGTTTACACACATTTTCTGAACGCATGCCTCATACTCTCAGAACTCTACACACAAATCAAAAAACACACACACAATGGGCAAAACCCCTCAATTCTCCTGCAAAATGAAACTTTACATTCAAAACAATGTTATTCCTTCTCAAAATGGTATTTTGTTTTCAAATGACACACACAAACCATCATATGAATAGACATTTATAAGAACCAGTTGAACACTGATGTGCTCAATGTAAAACACGATGAACACTTCTTCTCCATTTACCATAATGACTTAGGCCTTTTTTTGTTCAGTGTTACACTCACTACAGACAGTACATAAATGTGTTGTAAAATATTTTAGAATATTGTTTTTATATATTCTATCTTTCCCACAAGAATACTGTAATGTACACAGTTTTCATCCCAACCAACACAAAGTTGCATATACAGTGGTCTACAAAACCAGAAGAATTTACTGTATACAGTTAAAAAAACAACAACTATCCTGCATCCTCTCTTCTGTTTCGGTCTGGCCACAGCACCTCATCCACATCACAGGCAATGCAAGCGAAGGCCAAGCAGCGGGGGAATTATCGCCTAGCATGATAAAAAAACTGTAAGTCAGGCTGAGCATGTTGTGTGTGAGGTTTTCAGTTTTGTGTGTGCAGTTTTGAGAAAGCGTTATTGTTTTTGAGAAACGTGTGTTAACAATTGTGAAAAACTCTTACATTTGTATCTGCAGTTCAGCTTTGAGCCACATGAGAGCGTCTGACTGTTTTCTGATAATTGTAGGTACTATTGTTGTGGTGTAGGGGGCTGTACAGTGGTGTATGAGGGTGGCACAGTTATGTTCGAGGGTGCGGTGGTGTAGAAGGGTGGTACGGTGGTGCAGGAGGGTGGTGTGGTGGTGTAAGAGGGTGGCATGGTCGTGTAGGAGAGTGGTACGGTGGTGAAGGAGGGTGGTACGGTTGTGTAGGGGAGTGGTACTGTGGTGTAGGAGAGTGGTACGGTGGTGTAAGAGAGTGGTACGGTGGTGTAGGGGAGTGGTACGGTGGTGTAGGAGGGTGGTATGGTGGTGTAAGAGAGTGGTACGGTGGTGTAGGAGGGTGGTACGGTGGTGTAGGGAAGTGGTACGGTGGTGTAGGAGAGTGGTACGGTGGTGTAGGAGGGTGGTACGGTGGTGTAGGAGGATGGTACGGTGGTGTAAGAGAGTGGAACGGTGGTGTAGGAGGGTGGTACAGTGGTGTAGGAGAGTGGTAGAGTGGTGTAAGAGAGTGGTACGGTGGTAGGAGAGTGGTATGGTGGTGTAAGAGAGTGGTACGGTGGTGTAGGAGGGTGGTACGGTTGTGTAGGAGAGTGGTACGGTGGTGTAGGAGAGTGGTACTGTGGTGTAGGAGGGTGGTACGTTGGTGTAGGAGAGTGGTATGGTGGTGTAGGAGGGTGGTAGGGTTGTGTAATTAGTGTAAGGTTTTGAGATTAGTGTGTAGAGTTTTGGAAAAATAGCCTATAGTTTCAAAGATTGCCTAAGCAATCAGAAAAACTGTAAAAGAATTTTAACTTTTTTAATGCTACATTTAATCAAACATACATGTTAACAGTCAATACAGTATTTTGCAGACATTAACAAATGGACTGAGTAGTTTCTACTGTATAAGATGCTTCCCTGAGAACATTCATTACATTTTTAAAAGGCCAACATAAATATATAAATGGAGTCATGGTATACACTCAGTGGCCATTTTAGTGGGTTCACCTGGACACAGACAGAGAGGTATTTGTTTAAAAATGTATCAAACTCTGACGAGGGGAGAAAAAGAGAAGCTGGGGAGTAATAACAGAGCTACTTCAGCTACCCGGTGAGTAGGCTAATGTCATTAGCATCAAGCTAGCAAATCCTTAATCAGAATGTCTTGGGTAGACAAACATACCCGGTCCCTTCCAGATGACATCACATATGTGGTAGAAGACAACCAGCAATGATTGGTATATCATATATATAATAGAAGTTCTGCCGTAGTTTGGTATCAAGCAGAATGTTTACCGATACACGAGATGAACGAAAGAAAACTTCTGCAATGGCGACAACCATATAAAGACACCAGGATGCACCTAATTGCCATATTAACACATTGGACATTTAAAAGTAAGAGTGCAGCTACTGATTTAAAACATTCAATCCCCATAAATGGAGTGTTTAACACCAAATCTGACATGGTGGTGTGAATATACGATGTTACAGCAAACCCAACACTGTGTTAGAAGGTGCTGCTCTGCCGAGCCAGAATGTAATCCATTTTGTTTTTCCTTTTAGGTTTGAAGGTGACATAGAGGAAGACAGAAACCACAGTCAGGAAGCAGGACATGGCCACTGCAGCGACCACCAGCCATGTAAACGTGGAGTCTGTGAAGAGAGACGGAGGTAGGTGAATGTCTGGATATAAATATATCGAAAAAATATATCGAAAAAAAAAAATCACAACTTGGATTGAGGATTGGTTATGATAACAAGTTATTTACTGAGATCTTGGAACATGGCTACTGTTAAAACTGTCAGATTTGTGAAGACAAGCTGACAATCAGACGGGTTTCAAACAAACCTCCAGGTTAGACAAACTTATGTTGAAAAGAAAGGGAAGACAAACAGTACATTATTACCAACGACCTTCTCACCAGATTTAGAAAAGATTGATCATTTTAAGTGAAGTTAGATGAAAAAAGAGTTGGCAACACCTGCCTGAGTCTGGACTTTTTGGATCAGAGTTGGATCATTTTTAACATGTAGTTTGCTCTTGGTGGTTCCTCCAGTCCCTCTTCAACAACCTCAGCTTTAATTTACTCAATATCATCATTCCTTATTGGACGGCCGAATACAATTCAAGTAATACAATTCTGATTTGGTTCAGCCGTATAAAGGTTAGTGTGTCCTTGATTTCCACGTAACTGGTGACAGTTTTACTAGCAGGTTGTCTCATTTAAACACCACATATATACACACAAACACAGGACTCACCCTCTAGTTGAAGCTGTGCGACCACTTCCTGTCTCCCTCCTTGGTTCTGAGCGACACACTTCAGCTCTGTCTCCACATCTTCTTCTGTCATTGCTACAACCACGAGCCTCAACTCAATGTGGCAGCCTTCAGACCCCCCGGTTACCCTGGAAACACGGAGACAGACGTAGCAATTTGTTCACCTGGTATGACTGAGGTGGGTTTATCGGACGAAACTAGACAAGATACCGTGGTCTTGATTTGGTATTTAATTATATTGGATTCACTTTACAGATTTTTGCAAGTGGACAGTTTGTATCACTCATGTTTAGTATTTTCTGAACTTTACTTACATTGGAGAAATAAAGGCTGCATCATTTTCAGTATGCATCCTCAAACAACAAACAGAAATCATATGAAAAGCTCAAATGTAATTGTTTTGAAGCTAGTCTTAAAGGTTGAGGAGGAGCTGTTATATTATTTAAAATCCTTGTAACATACCGATAGTAATGAATACATTAAATGCTGACATAAAAACATTTTAAAATGTCATCTGTGGCGGTGGCAGGACTGTAAAAACCCCGTCCAATCAAAAAAGTCTGCCAGAGAAAATGATTGGATGGCCTGCCTGTCTGTCAATGCTTACTTCCTGATTACACACACTCTGCCGATCTGGAGTGTTGTGGGGGAGCGGCTTTGAACAGAGGTCTGAATGAAGGGGGCAGGACTTATTTGGTTCTGCGATGCGTTCAAAGTTTGTGTGGGTTTTCCGAATTACCTACTCAACCTTTAATTCATGTAGAGTGCATTATTTCCTAGTTGAAAGGTAGTTCACTCTCTTTAGGGGGAAAACACGATGCTTCACAATTCACGGCTCTCATTCCCTTTACATAACTAGTTTCAGTTCCAGTAATATCTAACCAAATCAAATCAGCAATTACCTCCTCCCTCCTTGCAGAGCCCGCCCATCAAGGTATGATGACTCCACTGATTGGTCATTGACCAGCCATGTGACCACAGTGGAATCCACCATTTGACATTCAGTGAGCACCTTGCAAGACAGCTCCAGTCCTGAACCTAAATGAAGGAAATCCATATATAAATATGATATGTATTCATTAAAGCATGTTGCATACAAGCATCAGATTTGGTAAATTGGGACGACACATTTTTATCACTCACCATGCAAACTTTCAATAATGGTTCCATTCCGTGGCGAGAGAATCACAGGTGGTTGGATTAGTGGAGCTAAGACAAGAGGAAACACGTTAAACCAGCAACACGACTTGTATCGTCTCACAGGGTCATTTTATTCTCACAGAGGAGAAGATGAACTCACTGTGAACCGTGCTGCTGCTGCTGCTGCCGCCGCTGCTGCTGCTGCTGCCGCTGCCGCCGCCGCTGCTGCTGCCGCTGCCGCTGCTGCCGCCGCTGCTGCTGCTGCTGCTGCTGCCGCTGCTGCTGCTGCTGCGCGCTGCCTCAGAGGTCATGGAGAGGTCTGGCACAGTGGTGGTTACAGGGTCCAAACCTTCACAAACACAATGTAGACAGATGGAAACCCAGCCACACAAACAAGGCTTAAAATGACAGCAAACATGACTTATTTCACACAATAGTGATAATAGTAGTAGTAATAGTAATAATGGTTATAGAATTATAACAATAATACAAATTAAGATGAAGATGATGATAAACACAATAATATTAATGATTAATGTCAGGTAGCAGTGCTTTTGTGGAGGTTTGTGCATCTTGTGTGAGATTGGCTTGTTGGCTAAGTTAAGTCAGCGTGTTGCACCTATTAGGCCAGTAGGGGGCAGGTCACCCTAATGTATGGTGTTAAAGCAAGGAAGTAAAAGTCAGGGACATGATTATTACTCATGAGCCTATAATCGAGTACCATTGGCCACATTTCACTTATGTTTTCTTTTTACTTTGTAGTAGTACTACTTTCTCACTTAATAGCTCATATATTAATTTTTCATTTAATAAATGTGTTTTATCATGAAGGGAGCAGAAAAGAAATATGGCTGGAGATGCATTAAAAGAATTCCCAACACAAGAAACACCTTACAGCTGACTGCTCTGCAGCTTCATAAAGTAGGCCTGTTGTACGTTTACACCAATAATAAGCATTATTCAATAACTGTCAACCCTAGGGATGGAACCATAAAGGATATAGGAAGAGCATGATAAAAACAAATGTTTCCATTTTTGGGACATTTGTAGACATCATCGCAAGTGACTTGAAAAAGCTGTCTAGCTCACTAGCTGAAAAATAGAGCCTGATTTTAAAAACACAGGATACAAAAATAAGTATATGTATTTTATTTATTTATCCTTTTTATGCAGAGACCTACACAGATTTGATAGTTTTTCTCTAAAAAATAATGTTCAATAAATATGATTTGTTTCTTAATAAAATGCAAAGTCATTTCAGTATGTTTAAGCATATTGATGATTATCAGGATATTATCCTGAATATTTTGGCAGGATAATCCTGTCAGGAAATATGAATATCATATAACATTTATTTATAATTAGTTTTCAAATAAAACCTGCAATAGAATATTTCAGATAACAACACTTATTTAGACATCACTCAGAAAATGAGTGAATAGTCGAGACATCACCCACCTTCTACATTGAGTATGACAGTTCTGCTGACTTTGTACTGCTGGTCGTTGATGAGCGCCCTGAGCCGGCAGGTGTACACACCTGAATGGGATCGCCTCACAGCGGGAATTATGAGTCTCCCTCTCTCCTGGAGGAAGGGGGCCGCCCTGCCAAGGTCCTGTCAGGAAGCAACACATCGGTCAGTCACAGGGAAGGAGCCACCAAAACTGGAGGGTTCGGTCTCGGTGTGGGCGGTATCTCAAATCTACGAGAGATCTATTTAAGCGAATATGACTACAAATTGTCACATATCATTTGTGGAACTATTGGCAGTGAACGTGCGAGTGTCACCTTGTGCCACTCTATCAGTGTGTCAGTGTTGTTGAAGTGGCTCAGAGATGGACATGGCAGTCTCAGATATTCTCCCACCACCAGGAGGATTGGGTAGGACAGTTTCTCCACGTCAGCAGGACTGGACTCGTACACTTGGAGCTTGATGCTCCCAGTTACACAGTAGCTTTCATTTCTGGAGACAAAAGTCAAACATTTCAAATCATGGTTCAGCAAGAAAATCAACCATTCCTCAGCGAATCCTTACGATGGCTGTAGTGTCTTTAAGGGCTGCTGTTATTTCTAGTAATATGTGTGATGATCTCAATACATTTGAGTTAACCTCCAGTAGTGAAATCAATTACCTTACTCCCTTATTGGTTGTAAGATTGTATGTTGTTTTTCTTTAAAGTCACTATTTCCAGATGAAGGTCAGCAGAGCATAAAGGGAAATTAGGTGTTTTTAAGTCTTACCTGTAAGTGCAGATATATTCCCCTGAATCTGTAGCCTCAGCTGGGAGGAGCCACAATTGTTTGTCACGCTGTTGAACACGCCCCTCACCCTGAAAGGCCACACCCTCCGTCCTGTTGTCCTTGGTGATGAGGTAGCGTGCTGATGGGGGGGCAATGTTGCGTACTTCCAGCACTCTCTCGAACATTGGGAAGGAAAGGATAATGGCCTCGCCCTCCACTCTTAATATATTCACCTCTGGAAACACCACGTAGCAGCCGTCTGCAGGCAAAACGTACTATTAGGGTGAAAGCAACATGCTGCTAATGAATTTAAGTCAAGCTGAAATCACATCCCTGGTCATATTGTGTACCTTTTTAACAATATATGCCAAAGTATATACAGAAACAACATCAGCTACTACCAACCAATTTCAACCAATAATATCATGACAGCATCCTTAAAACAATTTGCAACTTTTAAAAGCGTGGGGCTGGAGGAGGTCGTGATTTAATCTTTAAAACCATCAAATCAAATTTCTCCCAAAAAGAATGTCCCGCCTTCGATCCTACGTCAGTACCGAGACACATGGTAGACATGGTGATGTCACCCGTTGGTTTGTGGACTACTTTGGCATATCACCTGGTTGACGACAGAGGTATGCTCCGAAATACAAGAACTTTAACTGCAAAGACGAACTTTTAAACTTTTAAAATACTAGTTAGGCAATGGCAATCCAATCGATCAGAGCGATTTGGCGACAAGTGATGTCTTTACATTGACTTCATTTGTAATTTGTTCAATCATTTACTGTAACTAATTTCCCAGTTTGTGATTGAGAAAGTAGTCCTGTCTCCATCTATATTATAAGTGCAGCCGTTATGTAGCTGGACATAGTAAATCAAATAAAGGCTCACCTTTCATAGGCAGAGGAGGTAGTAGCGGTGCTCCATAAACGTATTGGATGGTGACCACAGCCAACATCAGTAACAGGCGGACCATGATGGCAGTCTGCAGAAACACACACATCTTCAGTAAAGAAACTAAGTGGTCGTCTGGAAAGTTTAATAAAAGTAGAGAAGAACAAGCCAGAGGAATAATAATCTCAGTAAGGAGGAGAACAACATGCCACTTTTCTCAACAAAATATTGAAAATGAAACTAAAATACCAACAAAGCGGGAGTCTTGGTACTGAGATTCTGAATTGAATGATGCCCAGCTTTAATTTAAACCCTTGAGTTAAACTTGCAACGTCATAAGACAAGTCGTCATTGAACCGCTGACACTGCCGTTCATCCCGCCCCCACGCTCAGCTGCCACATTAAACGTGGGGTAGGGGGGTGGGGGAGTGAACCAACAGTACCACACCACATGAGTCACCTTGCATGGTAACGGTCAGTGAAATCAGAGGTCAGCCACATTAATAAAATAATAAAAAGAAACAATACAGGCTTTGGTTTGAAACAAACCTTTCCCGTTTTCAGAAAACATGAATAATTAGTCAACATCTCAAAGACCTGTCTGTCATTTTAGAAGGGAGAGAAGGTTTCACCGTGTATTTGGACTTTTGGTGCTGTGTATTGTGTAATTTTTTTAAAATGATATACATAATGGTAAATATATCTATTATTCATAACATTGTATGTACTATCACATCTCAATTTATAATATAACATAATAATAATAAGTATTATTATTGTTGTTGTTATTATTGTTATTGTTATTATTGCTATTATTATTGTTATAATTATTAATATTTATATAGCACTTAAAAGTGCTACATAAAACAAAACAAAACATGGCAGATAAAATGAGAATAATGAAAAAGAACACGATCACAGTAAAATAAATGAATCAGATTAATAGGAATCAAAAACAGTATGAATAAACATGTATATCAAGCATTTCCAAAAGATTTCACAAAACTAAAAGTCTGAAGACGAGGTGTTGAATATGTTCTGTATTGTGACGATGATGTTTTGTTCTCCCACTTTTAGCTTTGTCAGGCAGGAAGTAGGTCAACTCTCTGATTTGGAGCCGCTCAGTGAAATCATCAGTTCCGGTTTCAGTTGAAACTTTCACACACGCACACTCTGGTCAAACATCTTTCCCCGAAAAAAATCAGAAAAAAAACTCAGTGTGTCATCCAAAGGCAGTCCCATTCATAACTTCTGTGGGAATCTGAGTGTCATTGTTGTTCACTGGATGTGTGGCGACACACATGTCACAATGCATTTAACGTCTCGCCGCTTGAATGGAAACTTCTCCAAATTAATTGTGTCAATTAAAGAAATACATCCTGACAATCAGTTATATCTTACTATTATAATAAATACACTTTAAAACTACCACTAATAATAATGCTAATAATAATAATAATAATAATCATAATTATTATTATTATTATTATTATTATTATTATTATTATTATTATTATTATTATTATTATTATTATCATAGTGTGTGTAGAAGTTTATGATTAAACCGTTTGAGTTGTCCTCATTGCAACACTTTGAATGCCTTGTTTCCATAAATGTTGTTTTTGTAAACAAACTATGTTAATATATACATATGAATTATGTGGAATTACTGAGTGATTACATTTAAGCAGCACATATGTACTTAATAATATACATACAGGCTTATAGGATAAGAAGACTGTAGAATAATGTCAATACCCAAACTAGAAAATATAAGCAGTAATGTAAAATGAATAATTAAAATAAATATCAAAGTGTAAAAAAAAATGCATGAGATGTAAGTATGAATATACAAATGTCTATAAATATCCAACATTTCCATTATGTTAAATGTGTAATAATGTGCATTCAACCACTAAGTCTGCCTCCTATCAGTTTGACTTCTTGATTAGGTCTTTACTGTTATTATTTATCATTCTTTATTCTTCTGTATATTCTATATTTATGAGTCTATATTCTTATATTTTATATTTGTTAGTCAATATTCTTCATTATATTATACATACTTTGTATTGTATATGTATTTATTTCGTCTGTTTTGCCTCTTGTTGTTGCAATGTCCCCTTTGCTGCTGTAATACAGAACGTTTCCTCAACTAATCTTAACATGATGTTATGTATTACTGCAACAGTAAAATACACAACAGTGTGTATATTTAACATGTATTAATATATCAACATATACACACATAGGTTCAATACATCTACAAAGAATGATAACACACAGAAGAAACCCAGCAGTAGTGTGTACTCACGGTGTTCAGGTGAGTGTGACGGTCCTGGCGGTCCTGGGTCCTGGCGGTCCTGGGTCCTGGGTCCTGGCGGTCCTGGGTCCTGGCGGTCCTGGCAGCGTGACAGCGATGAGGCAGATGTGGTGACAGTGTCGACTTGAGCTGCTTGTGGTCAGTTTCTTGCCGGCTCAGGGGGAACCTGCACTCTCTTTTCAAGGTTCCCACCCCCCTGAGATGGAAATTTCTCAGGTTTCCCAATGTAACGCAGTGTACTGTACAGCTCACCACTCATATCTGCTGACTCCTCAACACACACACACACAATATACATCGTGGGAGAAAAGCTGCAGTTATTATTCAGCAGGTTCATTCTGACGAGAGAAGGCGGTGGTCTAGTTTGAGTGTTTGCAACTGTTATTGCTGTTCCTCTGGTATCATTTGCCTCTTGCGTCACAGCTGGACAGCTGTTTGTTTTAGCAAGAACACACACACCGACTATCCACACATGAGAGAAGGATGATGCACAAGGGGGTTCTCCCACGTTGTCAAAGAACACTAGCCTTGAAAATAGGTTCATTTTTGAGACATTCATGTTGCGACTCAAATACAATTGAGGTATAGACCCTTTTACAGCTGAGGTCATGATACGAGGCTACGTTAGCTGGAGGCAAACACATATCACCTCAGAGGAAATGATTAATGCTAACCCCCTCAGTCGTCACAGCTGCTGCAATGCAGCACGATAAACTATTAGATTTGAAACATTAAATTCAAACTGTTAGCAGCATCTAAATGTCTGGTTGTTACATGTTCACTTGTCAGAATCGATATCCCAACAGAATCAAGTTCTACAGATTTCAGATCATCAGGATCATTTCAACACAGATGTAGATATGTGGACACTAAACATGAAGGTGTTCTACCCACACACTGGCAGCACACACACATGGGAAGTGTTCAGCTTGACAAACTGTTGCACTTCCATTTCCAAACTATGGTAACACACTAACATACATCATCATTGTTTACGAACTGTAAAAGTCTCTATACGCTCAACTATTGGACCAACAAGCCGGACAAGACTGCTTCTACTGAGTGAAGTATCTGGTCAGTTCAACGGTCGGTTGAACAACAACATATTCTAGTTGGGATTAAACTATAACAAGGTGTTGCATGAGCGAAGGTGTAAGGAATGTTTAAGTTAGGAGGAAGATGAGAAGAGACCTAGTTGTAAATTAGCTGTCTGATGAGGCCCTGAGACATAAATTAGTGATGTCTCTCTTTGTGTGTGTTACACACCAGTAATAGGAAGTAAAGCCCATATAAGGGAGTAACTAAGTATCATTTTACGCCGAAATGGCTGAGCAAAACATGACCTTATAAGTACAAAATATAGCTTTAGAATGGAGTGTCTGTCAAGTCAACCTCTCTCTTCCATTGGAGAGGACAAGGATAAATTTACTAAGGTGTCAGGATGAGCGAGAAGAAGGCCAATCAGGAAGTAGAGGGCTTTAAAAGACAGAGGTATGGTAGGTAGAGTTGGATTTCCTTAGATTCAAGAGCACAGCAACACTTTCCAGCTCCTCCTGGGACCCCAAGGCGTTCCCAGGCTAGATGAGATATATAATCCCTACAGGGTCTTCTGGGTCTACACCGGGGCCGCTTCCCAGTTAGATATACTTGGAACACCTCTAATGGGAGGAATCCAGGAGGATCCTATTCCGAGGCCCGGACCACCTTAATTGGCCCCAGCGGTTCTACTCTGAGTTCCCTCCGGATGTCTGAGTTACTCAGCCTCTCTGTAATGTTAAGCCCTGCCCCCCGACAGAGGAAGCTCATTTCAGGATGCTTGTATGTGCGACCTCATTTTTGGGTCACGACTCAAACCTCATGACCACAGGTGAGCGTTGGAACGTAAATGGTCTGGTAAATCAAGAGCTATGCCTTCCGACTCAGCTCCTTCTTCACCACACCGGTCTGGTACAACGTCTGCATCACTGCTGACATCACACCGCCGGTCCATCTCACACTCCATTTTACCCTCACTAGTGAACAAGACCAAGAGAGACTTGATCTTCGTTTGGGGCAGCGACTCACTACCAAACCGTAGGGTGCAGTCCACCTTCGGGGTTAAACGAAAACAGAAAAAGCAATATTGGCAATGATATTAGAACAAGTTAGAAAAAGAAGCATTAATGTTTATCATTGAGCTTAGCCTACTTCCATAGGGTGAGATGGACAAGCTAGCTAGTTAACTATCCAGTAGGTTTACGTTAACTTTTTCAAGTTACACTCGTCCCTTTAGAGTGAGTGACTGTTAGCTACACATTGAGAGAAACATGTTTTTCAGCAATTATTAAAAAACAACAAACATGGTAGCCAGCGTTAACTTCTAAATGAAAAACAGTCATCAATGTGATACTTTCTACCAAACATTTCTACTGTCATACTGTTTATTTAGTGAGCTTTAGAGCCTGTGATCGGAGGTAGAAACAGAAAGGCTACCTGGTTACCATTTCTTCCAGTCTTTTAGCTAAGCTAAGATAGGCTTATTGCCTTCTAGCTGGAGCTCCATACTTGGTGCTCAGTGCTTGATCTCCTCTAACTCTCGGGAAGAAAACAAATTATCAGATTTTTAGTGTTTAACTTTTGTTTTAGCATTTAAGTGGACAGAAATAGTTTGAGTCAGTTATGATTTTATTTTTTATATATTAAATTATCTAATTGTTATTATGGGTAAAAGCTTGTTTGGTTTCCACTTTTGCTCCATAGTGTCATCTGTTTCTGTTATTTTAAGATGTAAAGCTGATTATTTAATTATCAATGATGTACCGTGTAGTTCCAGAGATACATTGAGTCATTTGACTGGAGGGTTACTTATTTAATGGTTAAACTGCTGTGTTGTGGTGACAACCTTTGTATTACACCTCATGATTAGTGAATAAGCCAGCCACTCTGTAACTAAATGTGTGACACTCCCTATTTTTCCTATAAAGTAATACATGTGTCTGTGCACGTTGACATTTCATATTACTGGTTTCTACCTGCAATATCAAGTAGGCTTGGCTGTATCTGTTTTTTATATCTTTTTATGGAATATGACAGTATATTTCACAAGTATAATGATTTCATATTCCCTCCCTCTCTCTCTGTCAGCTACCTGGTACACTATAGAGACTACCTCTGGTGGCGTCTGCTGGTCACTACACTCTTAGAAATAAAAGTGCTAAGTAGAACCATATAAGGTTCTTTGGCTTGTCCTCATAGGAGAACCCTTTTTGGCTCCAGGTAGAACCTTTTATAAAGGTTCCACCTGGAACCCTTTTGGAAGGTTACCCAGAACCCCACATAAAGGGTTATACCTAGAACTGTGTGTGTAAGGTTCCACCCAGAACCCCCCCATGAGAGGTTCTACAAAGAACCCATACTGGGGGTTCCACCAAGAACCCTTTCATTGTCCAAGGGTTTCATCTAGAACCCAAACAGGGAGTTCCACCCAGAACCCCTCATTAGAGGTTCTACAAAGAACCCACGCAGGGAGTTCCACTAAGAACCCTTTCATATTTCAAGGGTTTCATCTAGAACCTGCACAGGGAGTTCCACTAAGAACCCTTTCATTTTTCAAGGGTTACATCTAGAACCCACACAGGGAGTTCCACTAAGAACCCTTTCGTTTTTCAAGGGTTATGTCTAGAACCTACACAGGGAATTCCACTAAGAACCCTTTCGTTTTTCAAGGGTTTCATCTAGAACCTACAAAAGGAGTTCCACCAAGAACCCTTTCAAAGGTTTTCACAAATAACTGTCTTGTCCTCTGAGGGTTCTATAAAGAACCATATTGTATTCTACAGATCAGTTTAGTTCATATTATATTGTGGTCATTTATCATGTTGACATTGAACAAACATTCAAAACATTTTAATGAGAAAAACATTTATTTGAAGATAGTCCAACAGAACAGGCTGTGTAGGTCCCAGGGGAGAACAGGTCAAAAGTCAGCATAGGTCCAGTGGAATCAGCAACATGACAGGCCAGACACATCATGCTGTCCTCAGTCGTGGATTTGTGTAATCTCCAGCAACGGTGACATGGCAGAAAGGGGAGACAAAAAAGAGTTTTAGTTCCATCAGTCCAAGGTGCACTTACTGTAAGCTATCTACAAACAATAAAATAATGCATGGTCCAATGAAAGGAATCAAACAGTGGAACAGAATCGTGAGAAAGTGAGGGAACCCCACAATGATCACATTGATTTAAATAATGTTAAAATACTTTTCAGTGTTATGTTACAAGTACTCAAAATGTTACGTATTGTAATAATAATGGAAATCTCAGCAAAACCCTCTTTTTCAAGCCAATGGCACACTTTGGCTTTCGTCCGAGGTGTGTAAGTCATTTCTACAAGAAAACAAACAAACAAGCAAACGAACAAAACATAACAAGAAACAAATGCTTAGTCCACCTTTCACCATAAAAGTCCTCAGCTAGGGTCAAGCATGCTGAAATAAGATATTATATTTAGCTCACCTTGATTCTCTGAAGTTTCTTCTGTTCTCTCTCTCTCTTCTGTTCTTCTTTGTTCTGTTCTGTTCACAGTAATCACTATTGGTACGTCACACCTGGTTTGTAGAGGGTGAAGACCAGACTATATGGTGCAATCCATGGGGCAACCAGCTCTTAACTCACACATGACAGCAGCCATTGTGCCAGCTCACAGGCCCAACACACCAAACCTTGCCCTTTCCCCTGGGAGATCAAGGTTCAATTCCCAGCATCAACAAACCCTGATGTAGTAGCCCCAAAGTCAGTGTTACAATATGATTTTTTCATCAGTTAAGGCTTGGCCTCTGACATCAAAGACCTTTCTTTATCACTGAACTTTTGTGCAGCTTCACAACTTGACTAAGCCAGTAAGCATGGTACAGCTGGGTACAGCAGCCATGGGATGAGGCCGATCATGGAAAAGTATGAGGAGGAGACAAATACATGAGTAAAATTGTCTGTAAAATAAGTGTTTAATTGTCTGTCACTAATCCACACATCATCTCAGTAGGCATTAACATGGTCACTCTGTATCAACCAGGCCTTGAACTCACAACTTCAAACTGTATCTCTAGATCACGTGACTTGTAACAAACTTTCAAAAGCCTTTGTCCAGTAAGTAGTATAGCTCACTTAGATGCCCCAGAAAGAGGGGTTATATCCTTGCTGTAGGGACCCAGGGTTCAATTCCCCTGGCTGCTTATTTGCTGTGTGTCATTTCCTCCTAAAGAAGGGAGTAGTGTAACTAAACTTTAAAAAATAAACACAATTATAGCTGCTGCATAGCAATGGGTCGGGTCTGGACTATTTTTGGCAACTTTAGGCAATTCTGAGCAACAAACAGGAGAATAGGAAGGCAAGACAGTTGACATTGTAATGTTGCACATTTTGCACCAGTTGAGGCTGAAATCCACAATTTCTGGAACCAAAGACCATTGCCTATCACACTGAGCTAATTGGCAAATGGCAACTCAACTGTGGCTTCACAAATTGAGTAAGCCATTCACTGTCGCGCAGGCAGATTTGAAACCACCGTAAAAAAAAAAAAATCAGTTTTTGGGATAGAAATTCTGATATGTTTTTGTCAAACATCATCTACCATGACTCTAAAATGTTGTACATTTGTTTCACAAAGACTAGAAGGCATTTTGATGTATTACCATTATCACCCTTGCTGGGGCTTGAACCCACATTGTCGGGCATCAAGAACCAGCTCCTAGCCAACATAGCTAATTGTCTGGAAGTGCAATCAGCAAGGTATGATATCTGTCAACATGGGAATTGAACCTGTGACCTAAAAGCAGAAGTCACACATTATACAGACAGAGCTAAACAGACACATGATCAGCTCTCTCTGTCTGACCACTGACATGAAGGGACTGTCAACCTGGCTGTGCAGGTGAGTGTGGCGAGTCAGAGGAGTCCCTGCTCTACACGTTCTCCTGAATAGCTCAGTGGGTAATGGTACAGACTTTAGATTTGGAGGGTGTGGGTTAAAATCCCAGTCACAGATAATCTTTGCCTGGGTCAACAAGATTGGCTGATGAAGGTCTTGCTTGCTTATATGTGAAAATAAATTGGTAACAGAACATTTCAGTTTCAGGACTGCCATTATTTGTATGTCTGATCAGAATGTGTAAGGTGATAGACTAATATGCTGGACCTAATGACTCCACCCAGGTAGCAGGTTAGCTCAGTCACTACTGCCAGTGACTTTAGACTGGGTGGCAGGTGTTCAAATCCCAAGATCGGCAATTATGTTGCAGTTTGATCAACAGGATCTGGAGAAGAAGAAAAAAACAAATAAACCAAAAAATGGAAATGAAAAGTATTTGTATCAGTAGTCACAAGGAATTGTATTTTGTGTTATCAGGAAGTTCCCTGATGACACAGGATACATGCTTCCAACAATCCCTGAAGAACTCTTTCTTCCAAAATGGGTTCTCTGGATCAAAATAGTTCTTACTGGAACCCTTAGCGTTACCAAGAACCCTTTTAAAACCTTTTATTCAGGAAAGGGGTTTTAAAGGGTTCTCTCGATCAAAATGGTTCTTACTGGAACCATTAGTATTACCAAGAACCCTTGAAAAACCCTTTCTTCAGGAAAGGGTTTTTCAGAAGCAAATGGTTCCAGGTAGAACCTCAGCCCTTGTAAAAGAACCCTATTGGAACCCTTATTTCTAAGAGTGTACAACACATCACATCATTACAGTGTCATAGAAGGAGCAGCGTCTGGATTCATGATAGTATGGAAAAGCATACCGTATGTGATTTCTGAATACGCTAGTAGTAATATAATACCATTCAAGCCTAATATCCAAAGGGTTTTAGGTGACGGCAGGTTTCTGCTACCTGATTCACCATTTTGTTGAGAAAAGCTTTAAGTTCCGACTTTGGTTTGGTCATTTTCGGTCTGCCTCCATGCATGCCAGGGTGACAGAAGATGCAAAATCCCAGCAGGTGAAGCCAGCAAGTTAGTCTGACAAGCTTGTTTGTGTGAGACAAATACTGTACACAGTGGATAAAAATGTAAAGTCCTGGCCAGTAAATTGAACTATATAATTGTACTTGTAATATAGATAAATACTAAGATACAAAAAATATAACTGATAATAGAGTCCCAATTTTAGGAATGGATTGGGAAACGTGTTTAATAATGTAAGATTAATTTTAAAAAATGTATAAAGTGGGATAAATGTAACCATTAGTAAATGGCTTACTGTGAAGTCCACAGAGAGTAACTGAGGTTAATTTGATTTATGCAGTGATCCCATTAAAAGCGTGTTGTCCGAACTGTATTTCTGTTTAAGGTGGCGGGGAAAGATCCTCATGAAGTATGTGAAGCAGACTGTTGCTAAAAAGCAGTACATTTCCTGCACAAATACTTCATGTAATTGAGTGAAGTGGAGCATACCTGAAGAAGAAAAACTTCCTGATATAATCAAATGTTTAAAAACAGCAGGTGTGACTCACCGTTCGGTCATTTCCCTGCGTAGAAACCACGGCGTCCCCCACTGTGCATTATTGTCGATTACTCATTATGTCTGACATTGATTGTAACGGGGCATTTTCCAAAATACATACTCATACTAGACATACTCAGACAGATGACATGAGGACTGTTCAGTGATGCAAGCTGGAGTGGCCTGGTTGTCATGCAGCATGCCTCACATCATCATATTCACCTTTGGACACAGATTTGGTCAAATGATGTCAGGCCACTGATCTCATGAAAGTCTGTGTTTGAAAAATACTTTAGAGACTTATTGTCATCATTCGTGCATCATGCACTCTGATTAGGATTAAAAACACTTCCTGTAACTAAGGTCTGACTGTACTTTCTAAGTTAGAAAGGCTTAAATCCAAGCAGTTTAGATTGATTTTCATGCATGAGGTGTTGCATCCTTTGTGTTCTTCTGTCCATGATTGAACCTTTCACTTTGATTTCCTCTTTCGCTTCATGCTCCCCATTTAATTTGTCTATAGAAATATTTGTTTACAAATTACTTTACCTAGAATTCAAATACTATTTTGTAATTAATAAACAAATATTATATATATATATATATATATATATATATATATATATATATTCTTCTTCTGCATACCTCGGTTGTAACGAGTGGTTTTTTGAGTTACTGCTGCCTTTCTATCAGCTCGAACCAGTCTGGCCATTCTCCTCTGACCTCTGGCATCAACAAGGCATTTGCGCCCACAGAACTGCCGCTCACTGGATATTTTCTCTTTTTCGGACTCTCTTTTTAAATGAGACATCAGGGTTTCCCCCAGCGTATTTTAGCCACGGAGGGCCGTCATACCTGAAATACACCTCCGCCGTGTCAAGCACGTAGGGAAGGAAAAAAAAGCTGCATCTCTCTACCTAGCGCGACCCGCGAAACCGTTTGTATGAGCGCGAGAGACAGAAGGAGTAGGAAGAAAGTGCGGACAGGGCTTGTTAACATGGATATTGAAACGAGGCGCAGATGAGGTGAGACAAGACATAAGTCTTTTCTTATGGCTCAGTATACGTTAAGCTACTGCTAATAAAAACGGAACACTTCCTGTGCAGTGCAGCTTCACATTAAGAGCATGTAACTGGCTAAAAGTGAGTTGACTTTTATTTTGAAGCAGACACAGGACGTAGCACTTTACACAGACTGCAGTTCACATACCAGGCCTGTTTAGTTAAAGGAGTCATCACCTGGAAATCGCAATTTCTCTTGTTAAAACATGCATATCTGTGTTTGACCTCAGTTGAAACTTGCCTGAAAGGCTGGAGTTTGAAAGTGGCGCCGTTTTTTCGCTTCTGCTCTTTTTCCGAACAGGAATAGCACACAAGGGTGTGCATTCCTAAAGCACGAGATTTTGATTCTGCGCCTTCGGTGACGTCACCGTGGCAGCTACTTGCATAAGCCCACCCCTCTTTCACCACCCAACCCCGCCCCGTCC
Organism: Eutrigla gurnardus; assembly: GCF_963514095.1. NCBI lineage: Eukaryota > Metazoa > Chordata > Actinopteri > Perciformes > Triglidae > Eutrigla > Eutrigla gurnardus. The sequence continues at coordinate 4,361,561 of NC_139926.1, forward strand.
GCTACCTGAAATCGCCGAAGCGCCGCCATTATGTTTTGGAGTCTGCATGCAGGCAAGCCCCCCCGGCTCTGTCCTTCCTGCGGCGAATCAACGCGCGCCTCATTACATATTATACAATGCACATCCGGACCAGTCAAAACCTTGCGCGTAATCTCGCGTGATAAAATCGCGGTACGAAAAAGGGTCAGAACAAGCTCAATGTTTGATTAAAATTTTTTTTTTTTTCTAATAAGTTTTACGAATTGATCCAAAGCGATCCAAGGGGGGCTGGATACGTATAAAACCAGGTGATGACTCCTTTAACACTAAATATTCATACTAACTGTATTGTTTAGTTTACACAGAACAGATTTTTTTACATTCCTTCATGCTGACTTGGCCATACTATTCAACATTTTAATCAAAACAGAATTGGGCACTCGTTTTGATTCATTTCTACTTCAGTTACTGCACCTGCTTGTTTCTAGTTGGTATGGGGTTTCATTTCAAAATCTGCTGCTTTATTTGATTTTTTATTTGATGTATCAATTTATAAATTATATTCATGTCAATGAACGATTTATTTTAATTTAAAGAGTTATATTTATTTCAGTTATGCATTGATGTTGAGATTTTTTTCATTTAAGAATTGAAAAAAATAAAAAATGGCCTGTAGCAGATTTGTTTTCAGAATATCAGCCTTGCATCGTATAGAGAATTGTACTGTCTGCAGAATGTTGAACATTTGCACAGTGTTGTATTTTCACAGCTCAGTGTCAGTAAATATTGTAGTCCTTCAGTATTGGACTTCAAGATAGTTGCAAGCTTGTATGAGTAGAGTTATTCAAAGGTATTTAAAGTTTAAATGGGTCGGTTGGGTTCTGGACGTCCTGTTACAGAAATGGCACTTGGTTGGCGTGGCTGGTGTCTGGTTGGGGGGCCCAGTGTGACATCTTTCATGGGGCCCAAAATCCCTGGCAGCGCCCCTGATCGCTATGGCTCGCCTATGTGGGTGAAGTTGCTGGGTCCCGTATGGTTGGGACAGATCCTTTTACGAGGGTCAGTGTCGAGGCAGACCCAGTACTGACCCTCGTTACTGAAGCAGTCCGATGTGAAGTGGTTAGCACACATACAAGCTAACACGGACCGTAGCCGTAAAAATGAAACGCAAGAGACCAGACAAGGACTGTCGTGGACCCATGCACACAAGTGCTGTCAATCAGGTGACTGGCATACACCTGCCAGCACCTGAAGCTCAAAATGAGAGTAAATAGCAACAGAAGAATATTGCAGGGGATTTTGGCACATTTGAGGCACGGTTAGCTGTGTTGCTCATTCCATGAATGCAGGATCCTCACAAGTTGTACCTTGTTGTAAAGGTGACTAATCAGGCTTTATTATTTATTGGTAAATATTTTTTTCAAAATAGACCACATGTACTTTGTACTTTGAGCTCATCCAGTTAAGATGTTGTCATTAACTTGAATGAATGGTTTTATTGTTGTCCTCTGGTGTTCTGCCAGTAACTTGCAGGTTAAAAGGTGACACACGGTCATTAAAATGACTGGCCGTTGAGAAAGCAAGAGATGTGGCGTGTTTTGGGAATCTTGCACATAGGCTCATCACCTGTGATATATCATGATACTTGAGAATACCGAACAGATGACTAAGCTGTTTGACAGCCCTGCTGATGAATTCACCTCCCAGCCACTCACCATTAGCATTATGTTACACCATTAGACAGACTTGACCCATATGTCATTACATAAGAGATCATCAGAAAATGAGACTGTGTACTTCTCTATTTTGCCAGACGTCTCACCATGGAGCTCAGACACCACAGGAAGGACTCAACCAGAAGTCAACATTTACAACACATCGATACCATTTCTTTTCACGCAAGGCTCTGTGACCAATTAAGCATCACTGTATTGTGAATGACTGAAGTTTACATCTTAGCCTTACATCATTTTGAGCATTCATTTTTTGTGTGACAACAAAAGGATGTTTCTATGGAAACAGGAAGAAAACCTGTTGAAGTGGACCAAAATGTGCTTCGGTTAGCCCACATGAGTTACAACATGTCTCTTTTCAACAGGTTTGCTGGTGAGTTTGGGGAACAAACAGTAGAACCCTTTCAGAGATGAATGACACACTCCTTTTAAAATTACTTTTAAAGTTTATTCAAAGAAAAAAAACGTCAGGAAAATACATGACTTCCTGTCAAACACAGAGAGGACATAATTTAGAGTAGCATGTCGGAACCAGCAGAGGAAAGCACATCTCCTCACATCCAAGCCTGCAGGGAACCTTACTGCAATGTTTCCACGTTGAAGCAGCGCTATGGGAATACCTGAAATGAACAACATGTGTGTTCTTTATTGTTTTGTATGTCTTTTTTTTTTTTGTGTGGTAGGGGAGGAGATGACAAAATACAAATTAAAACATCCAATAAAAACCAGGCTCGAGAACAAAGAATTAAAGAATATAAATATGGTGATGCACATTAGTGTAACAAACATTGCCTCTGTAAACATTTTCTCCACCTAAGGTGAGGGTAATGATATTAAACCACCGCAGTTGCATATTTACGCGTACAGAAACAACAGAAACTATCATTAAGCTTTCCGACTAGCGCTATAACTTAATACACAATGTTTCAAGTGATTTTTTTTCTCTTTTTTTTAAAGGATTTCCAAGTAGTGGTTTTCATAAAAGGTTTACATGTTTTAAATTCTGCCCTCTTGGCCCTTTGCCAATGTGAGACTGTTTTTTCTCATTGGATATAGACTTATCTCTCATCCGGTTTGAGCCCATTACGTTTCAATAATAACCATGATTTTTCTCATGAAGTCAAGGCCTTGATGCAATAAGAGACACACACACTGGGTACGACGTCACACAGCCCTCAGGCGACAGCACCGGGGCTCCACACGGCTCTTCTGTGAAGAGGGGGGGAAAGGTCGGACAGAAACTGTCACTGAGTAACTCTTCCACGTGTCGGAGAGGCTGCCTGCGTGGTAAATAGTTACCATGAGGAGGAAAACAACTCCTTTGTGAACGTGTGACGTGTTGGGACATGAAGCAAGAGCACAAATAGGACTCCCCTTTAGAGTCGCTGTGGAAAAGGAGGAAAATCCAGCTGAGCAGAAGTCCTGACGGAGATCAATGGTGCAGTGTGCTGCCCAGTCTTTCACATATACAAACTTAAATAACAGCTGGAGCAGGAAGAGCAGCCACAGAATAGAGAAAACAATTCCTTCCTGAAAAAGGGGTCTTCACAAACAGCCGAGTGAGGAAAAGTTCTGCTCCACGTTGCACTTTATCGCAGTAACACTGAAGTCCAGAGTCTTGAGTGTTGCATCGATAAGGTTTAGTCCAGAATACCAGAAAATATGTAGAGGCTCTGCTGCTGCAGCTTCTTATTCACCTTAACTCCGACTGAACATCTAGGTTGGATCACACACGATACAAAGCAAAAACATCATCTCATGCCTTGGAACCACCACATGTAATAAGTCTCTCTACATTCTTGACACTTAGTGCGTTGCATTCATACAAAAACAAGTTGAAATAATGAAGTGAAAAAAAAACTGCCTTCCAGAATAAAAGTCCTCTGCTGAAGCAAACCTGCTGATCATGTCTTTCTCTCTCTGCTGCCTGAAATCCAAAGACAGACATTTCATGATCCTGTCTGAATTCAAACGGGATGATAACATCATTTGTCTTTTGCTGTCGACTACAGTACAGATTTTCAAAATAAGGTCCTATGGTGGTCCACAGAAAGGGCTTAGCCACTCTAATCATTGGACACTGAACTCTGACTGTACACACATACCGAACTTTCTCTCTACTTCATCATCTTTTCTTTTTTTCATCTAATATCTGACTATTGACAGCAGTTCAAGTTTCCCACCCGAGATGAGTTAAGGTGTCCATGTCTGACTGGTGGGGGGAAAACATGACCACTCACACTATCTGGAAGATTCAAGGAACTTTTATTGTACATTTATTTGATTTGATTTTTTGGACCACACCCACACTTTCTTTTCGACAAACACTCCTTGCACTTCTGTGTGTTAAAAGCACGCAAACTGTGGGTGGATGTGCGTAATCTTAAAAAAACAAGAAAAAACAAGGTAAAAGACATGTTTTACTCCACATAGTTACACTTATCTTCAAGGAATAATAGTAATAATTCAAAAAATACTATTCTGAAATCCATCTGCTTCAGTGTCTCTCTCTCTCTCTCTCTCTCTCTCGATCACCCCATAATTTCTTCTATTAAAGCACCTGTCCAAACAACACAATACTTCAACGACACACACACACACACACACACTCACACTCACACACACTCACACACACACACACACACTCACACACACTCACACACACACACACACACACTCACACTCACACACACACTCACACACACACACACACCTGTCGAGTCCCCTCAATCAGACTTACAGTAAAACCTCTAATATGACGCCTGCTCGTCCATCTGGTTTTACACTTCCCCTCGGCTGACAGTCGTGACTTCTAACCAGCACGTTAGCAGTAATTGGACCAAACAGAAGTACATGTACACACACTACTGTAGTATTAATACGACAGACTCCCACCATAGCGGCCCGTGAAACGCTCATAAGAAAGGGCGGCGGGCAGGAACATGGGGAACTCTCTTACAAGAGGCAGACCTGCAGAAGGTAGTAGCAGTAGTAGTAGAAGTAATAGTGGTAGCAGTACTAGTTGGTAGAAGACCTGGAGCTGGCTGAGCAGCCCAGGAGCACGGAAATGATGCAGAGTTAAAAAATAAAAAGACTATCCCATCGCAAACTGATGAGCACCAAGAAAACGGAGGGAAACAAGAAGGCCCCTCTTCTAGAATTCACATTTAATTTACTTTCTTTCATATATTAATTAATCAATGATTTCATCGCTTCAGGGGCCGAAGACGGCGTGACTTTGTGGCCAGGCGGCCCCCGGACCTCCAGACGGAAGGCGAAGTCAGCGTGGACGACCGCTTCAAAGGGCTGCTTGGTGCTCGTTCTCTGTCGGTTGTCCGAGGACTGACGGGACGTCGACGGCGGGTTCTGAGATCCAGTGTTAGCGAGGGTGGAGGAGGATGAGGAGAAGGAGGAGGAAGAGGGCAGGACGTGGACCTCTACCAGCTCAGCAGATTGCTTCGGCCCAGGGTCATGAAGTAGACCTGGCTGGAGCCTCCAGACCGAACGGAGGCGAAGAACACCTGAAGAGGAGACGATGGAGGTTCACTACGAGGTCTCATCACAGCTGCCACTCACTCAACACAAGCAGACACTCCTCTCTATGTTAATAATGAAAAACTATTTTGAAATCAGGCTCTATTGTTTTACTCCTTTACATGATAGTAAGCTGACAGATTTTTAAAATCTCTAGTGACGATGTTCAATAATAATGATAATGAAAAACTTATTGCGAGTGTTTTTTTAATCACGATCCCGTCCCATCCTTAGTCATGGGTGAAGTCAGCAGGACTGACAGGAAGTTGGTCAGAATGAGTGTCAGCTTGACTGACAAACACATTGTGATGTCATCAAAATGATGGAAGGGAGATGAACTGTATGAAAACATGATCTCATCAGATAAAACAGAAGTTGACAAACTGCATCAACTGCAGTTGAAAAAAGCAAAGAAAAAAAATCCAATATATGTTATCGCAACACTCAACATATGGCAATATGTTTAAAATAGCAATATGATTGTATGGTGATGATATTGTATCATGGGGTCTGGTGGGATGAGACCAGGTCTACGTGTGTACGTGGAGGTCTCACCTTGTCGTTCCTCTCACAGAGGAACTTGAGTCTCTGGGCTCTCTTGTGCATGAAGACGCCGTCCAGGTGTCCCGTCTCCACCGAGCGGATCTCGATGGCCTTCTCTCCCCAGCCCATGATCTGGTTGGAGCGGATGTAGGCTGCAAACAGGTATGCAAGGTCACCCATCGCTCCAAAGTCTTTGAAGCGAGCGTTTCCTCGGCAACTACATGGCAACTGATCAATGTAAGTAGTTTGTGTAGAGGAAGACACAATAAACAGGTAGACACTGTTTAATGTGATCAAAGTGATGAACTCAAGTATAGGGGACATCGGATCACTGCACATCAAATCATATATTTTGACATTTTTAATGAATAGGAAACACATTTTAAGTTCCATGATCTGTCTTCTTCTATTCTGTTACTGTTTTGTCAACGTTGGGAAGCGCTGATCTCGGCACGTGTGTAAAGAGGAAGTGTGCGTTAAATTTACATTTAGGGCATTAGGTTAGCTGGACTCACCCACTGAGGTGGGCATCTCGCCCCACTGCAGCACCACGTCCTTGGTGATGCGGCCGTACGTGTTGACATAAACGCCCTCGTCCTCGTAGCACACCAGCAGCTCGATGCCGTCGGTGTTGGGCAGGATGATGATGGCGTGAGACTGGATATTGGTCTGGATCTGCAGGGACACAACACACCAACATGGACTCTGCTGATGACGTTCTCCGAGGCCTTTGAGAATATTATCTAACTGCCCTTTTGGCACTGATGATCAAAAACAGCAGCAAGAAGTTCTTCTTTTAAAGGACCATACCAGTGTTCCTGCATGTCATGTCCATGGAGTTTTAGAAATGTTTCAACCTGAACATGTTTGTCATGTTTCATTACAGTTTTTCTCAATTGTTTACACACAAATACTGGTACTTGAGACACAATGACCACAACATGTAACTCATGCACCAACAACAAACTCTGCTAAACTGCAAGCACAATTCCTGCTTTACACTCAAATTGCAGTTTTAAAACACACTTTTTTCAAAACACTACACACAATTCTCTGCATTTGGCACAATTTTCATGAAGAAAATCTCTTGTTTTCACAAGGAACACACTGCCATTCAAAATTCTAAAGTTAATTTCCCTACTAAGCACACTGACTCATCACATGGGAAAACACCTGCAACACAGTTTTACAATTTGCAATCAGAGCATTAGCATAAAAGGGTAACAGGTGAGCTCTTCTGTTTTGGAGCAATGGATGCCAACATTGGCAACAGAGGCAGAGCCAGAGGAGTGAGAGTACGAGGAGGAGCCTAGCATGGATTTGCCATGCTAGGTGATATTTCCCCCGCTGCTTGGCCATCGCTTGCATTGCCTGTGATGTGGATGAGGTGCTGTGGCCAGACCGAAACAGAAGAGAGGATGCGGGATAGTTGTTGTTTGTTTGTAACTGTATACAGTAAATTCTTCTGGTTTTGTATGTAGACCACTGTATATGCAACTTTGTGTTGGTTGGGATGAAAACTGTGTACATTACAGTATTCTTGTGGGAAAAATAAAATATATAAAAACAATATTCTAAAATATTTTACAACACATTTATGTATGTACTGTCTGTAGTGAGTGTAACACTGAACAAAAAAAGGCCTAAGTCATTATGGTAAATGGAGAAGAAGTGTTCATCGTGTTTTACATTGAGCACATCAGTGTTCAACTGGTTCTTATAAATGTCTATTCATATGATGGTTTGCGTGTGTCATTTGAAAACAAAATACCATTTTGAGAAGAAATAACATTGTTTTGAATGTAAAGTTTCATTTTGCAGGAGAATTGAGGGGTTTTGCCCATTGTGTGTGTGTTTGTTGATTTGTGTGTAGAGTTCTGAGAGTCATTAAAATCCTGCTTCTGCCTCAAATTCCAGTTAGAAATGTTTCCAGACGTGATAACATTCAGCTCAACGGCTCTCTTGGCTCTGTTGTGATGGACAGCTCAGAGGGCAGAGTCAAAGTATAAAGAAGGTCAAAGATTGGCTGAAAGTTAGACCTCAGGCTTCTGGACTCCTGCCGATACGATAGTCACCATAAATATTAACCAAGCTGGGTTATCTCACCACTTCCTGGTTACCAGGTCCAATCAGAGCCAGCCAGATAACTTTTGACCAATGGGATGCAGCCAAGGGAACATGTGTTCATTGTGCAGAGTGTGCCTGTTATTGAGGTTGGCGTACGCCGGAATGAGACTTGATTACCGGCTAGCTCCACCCGGGCCACTGAGGTAAACTGGGAGCAGCCGGACATTAACAACAAGTGAACCCAGAACCTGCTTCTAGCTCTGGACGCAGACGTGATGTTATATCAATGTGCACATTTTAATGGCTTTTATTAGAGTAACACAGCCATTTGAGATGGAACTAAACAATGCAGTGATTGAAGGTTGAATTACTTAAACCCAGAGACTTATGCGTGTGTTCTTGCGTGTGTTCTTACGTGTGTCGGCAGGTAGATGTCGTAGACGGCCCCAGAGTCCACGTCCACGGCGTGGAAGCCTGAACATGAGCCGTAGATGACCTTTAACCTCTGACCTTCCTCCACGGTTAGGTCGACCAGCAGGGGCTTGTGCACCAGGTCACCGAACGACTGAAGCACAGAGGTCACAGGTCAGACGAAGCATCACATCAGTAAATATTTAGAACAGCAGACGTTATGTATGTTGATAACAAGCTCCACAAACAGCTTCGTATCAATCTGTAGTTCAAACCACACCTGAACAAAACAACGCTGTCGGAATTTCATCTTTAAATTCACTGAAATGTGTCAAAGTGGACATGTGTATCTATAACTGTGATTGAGTCTGAATCAGTGGATGACTCACCTTAAAGGCCATGAACTTGTGGTAGGGTTTGGGTGCCCAGGCGTAGACCTCCACTGAGTTCTTCAGAGCCAGAACTAAGAATTTGATCCTCTCATATTTCACTGGGGAACAAAAACCCAACAAAGACATGAGACATAAAAGAGCAGGACTGCTGTGAGGCTTCTCTCCTCGTCTGATTGTTGAACCCAGAGGCTGGTTGATCTCATCTCCCTCTAGTTCATTTATTATAGGGAAGCACTGTAACATAACTGCTATCAGATACTATTACTGTTGTGACATGATGTCCTTATTCTGTCATTTTCACTTTTAAAAAGCAGTCAAATAGAAACTGACTGCAAGGTGAGGTCGTTTCCTTCCCTGCTGCAACATTAAATGATGATTAAAGAACAGAAAACTGTCAGTCCTTGCAAGTCACAAACAGAATACCTCCGTTGTATTTGGTATTTGTATCATCTGATTTTCATCTGGATGACTGCATTCTTTTTAATATATATGGATATGTATGTATTTATATATACTACATGGCAGTTTCTGTTTCTAGAGTATGAGTGATTAATTTACTGTAAATAGGAGAGGATTTAAAGGTCATTTTAAAAACAGGATCTTGGTTATTAAAGAATCCCTACATTGCTCTTCCTTGAGCAAACATTTGTACAAGAAGAATGGAATCTATGGGTTTGGTATTTGTAACGTGCAGTAAAACTCCACCAGTGGATGGGTTGGTTTGGAAAGCCCTGCACTTCCCAACAGTGTTCACGCTCCAGCTGTGCTTCAAAAAAATGAAATGTGACAATCGGTGGAAAAGCCGGAGTAAAACTTCTGGACAGGAAATGGATTTCACGACTGGCAGCTCTGATCAGTGTCGAGGGGTTTCCAACAGGAAGTGCTGATCTTTGCTCAGTGGCACTACCATCACCGAGGACATTCTGAGCTTTAGACAGGTCAGGGCGGTTACATGTCCACTTGGTCTTCACCGCATTATTACCTAATCAAGGGCTTTCCATCCATCCGTTATCTACGGCGTACACTCACTCTGTATCCTCAACCAGCTGGTGAGGTTTGTAAACTTAGACTCCCCATTTGCATCCAAATGTGGCTGGTTTTATTTCTGTTGGGATACATGTATTCACAGCCATGCAGATCACTAGGATCCCTGGTTCTCCAGCTTAATATGTATATTTATTTAAATGGTAAAGCAGAGACAGACTTGCAACAAAGATACCATACATGGTATGCATGCAGACCACTGGGCCACATCCTTAATCCCATCGGATTTGTTGTTTGCAGTATATGTGCCCATAAATATATACAATATATTATATTGCTATTTAGGAACGTGAGAATGTGACCCACCAACGTTGTAGTGGACGCAGCCCTCCAGGTCTCCTACGGTGGTCCAGCCCTGTTTCTTTTCAACCTCGGGGTCGTTGTGCAGGATCTTGTTCCTCAGCCAGGACAGGTAGTACACACGGAGCTTGTTCTTCTTACCTGTCGCACAGCAAGACAGCGCAGACAGCTTAATAATATAATATATATATTTTTTTTTTTACTTTTATTTATCGAATGCCAGACAGTCACAGTCGTGAAATACATACAAAAAAGTATTCTTTCTTTTTTTATAACAAATGAACTTAGACGAACAACCCCCCCACCCCATCCACCTTTCCCCCCTCCCCCCTCCCTTGGTAACTTATGATTAAGTATATCAGAGAAAATATTTCACAAACCACAAGGAAAGAAAGAAAATACACACATACAAAAAAAAAAACACAAATAACTACACAGAAAATACCAAATTACAATACAAAAATAAAGTGCTAGTGCTGATCATTATACAGTAGATCTTAGTATTGATTTTAGTGGATGCTTGCTCCTCAATCATCAAAACAAATTTGTTGTTCTGGAGCGTCTTAGAGGGAATAGTCTTTTGGGGGGACCGCTGGCACCGGTGGGTAAGTTTGTGCATGGCCATGCAATGAGTTTTTACAGAGAAACTTCCCGAGCTGGTAGCTCATCTAAATATTTAAGTAATGGTCTCCAATGAGTATAAAACCTGTCAGAAGAACCTCTAAGTGAGAACTTGATTTTCTCCAATCTCAGAAGACCTAAGATGTCATGTAACCAGACCTTGGTTGATGGTGGTTGAGATGATTTCCATAGCAACAGAATTCTTTTATGGGCAATAAGAGAGGCAAAAGCAATAACGTTGTTTTGGATGCTTGTGGATTTTGTTTTACCAAAAATAGCGATATGTGGGGTTGGAGTTAAATTTATGCTTAATATGTCGGAGATTGTTTTGAAGAATCGTTCCCAGAATTCAGACAACTTAGGGCATGTCCAAAACATATGGGTAAGATTGCATGGGGTCTGTGAACATCTACTGCATTTATCATCAACTTTGTCCGGGTAAAGCTTTGATAGTTTTTCTTTACTGTAGTGTAGTCTGTGAAAAACTTTAAACTGTATTAATGAGAGTCTGGCACAACTGGATGACGAGTTAACGACCCATATTGCTCCCTCCCAGAAAGTCTCAGAGAAGCTCAGTTGGAGTTCTGACTCCCAATTCATCTTGATCTTATGTAGAATGGATTCACTGGTTGGGGATAGTAAGTTATAAAAATAGGAGACGTGGCCCTTTGACAGGGTCTTGGCTTTAAGAGCCAAGTCCATTCCGTTGGGAGTCGGTATCTGTGGAAATTAAGTCGTGTGCGTTTTCGCAAAGTGTCGCAGCTGAAAGTACCGGAAAAAATCTGATTTATTAAGATTAAAGTTAGAAATTAATTGGTCAAAACTCGCAAAAATATCATTAATGTATAAGTCACCCAGACTACGAAGGCCCTTATTTTCTAGAGCAGGAAAAAGTGGGTTAAAAATGGTTATTGCAAATCGGAGTTGCTAGCGGGGGGGGTGAGCCAACCGAAGTGGCGTCTTAGTGGTGTCCAAATTTTTAGTGTTCCAACAATAACTGGATTGGAGGGGAGACTTGACGGGGATAAGTGCAAGGTACTGCATGTTAAGCTTAATAATATAATTAATATAATTAATAAAGTGTGTTTTCAGGGGGATTTAAAGGTGGAGACAGATGGCAGAAGAAGATGGGAGAGTGTGTGACGGTGTGTGTATGTGGATGAGCTCAGATGGAGCAGCAGTGTAGCAAAGCTATATGTAGCTCAGCGCTGCTGAAGGGGGACATCATCTGGGAATTTTAAACTGTGTTTCTCAATACATTTTGATACATACATACGCATTTTGCAGCTGGTTCCATGAAAAAGGAGCAGCATAACTAAATGCCCTTTTTCCCAGTTCAGTATGGACTCTAGGCACAGTCAGTAAAAACAAGTCCTCAGAGCGGAGCTGGTACTTTCCTGTGCTTTTCTGAATGACATACTTCTGCAGGTATGTTGGAAGAACACCGAGGATAGTTTTATAAATTAAGATATGCCAATGATGGAGTCTGCGGGTGGACAGGGCAAACCATCCAACTCGAGCATACAAAGAGCAGTGGTGCGTGAGGGTTTTAAAATTAGTAACAAATCTCAGTGCTCCGTGATAGACCGTGTCCAAAGACTGTAGGCATTTTGAAGATGCATTCATATATAAAACATCACCATAATCCAACACAGACAAAAAGGTTGCAGCAACAAGTCTTTTTTTGGCTTCAAAAGAAAAACAAGATTTGTTTCTAAAGTAAAAACCTAGTTTTATCTTTAGTTTTTTCAAAAGCTGCTGGATATGAGGTTTAAAAGAGAGAGCATCATCAATTATAATTCCCAGATATTTATATTGAGACACAGATTCAATGACAGAGCCCTGGAAAGTGGTGATAGGAGGAAGGTCAGAGGGCTTTGATTTAGCTTTTGTGAACAGCATGAGCTTTGTCTTTTCAGCATTTAAAACAAGTTTTAAATCATACAGGTTACGTTGCACAGTGTTGAAAGCAATTTGGAGCTTACAGAGAGCCTGATTTGGGGTAGACGCAGAGCAATATATCACAGTGTCATCGGCATAAAAGTGAAAATTTGTGTTTGGGGCTTTACAATCCAGACAATTGATGTAAATATTAAATAATAAAGGTCCTAGAACCGATCCCTGTGGCACACCCTTGGATACATTAAGAGAGCTAGAAGTAATACCTTCTGCTCGCACACACTGAGATCTGTCTGATAGATAGTTTTTAAACCAACCGACAGCTTGATCAGACAAACCGATGCTGCAGAGTCTTTCTAATAATAAGGCATGATCCACCGTATCGAAAGCCTTTGATAGGTCAACAAAAAGGGCTGCACAATGTTGCTTGTTATCTAAAAATTCAATAAAATCATTCACCACTTGTAAAGCAGCTGTTGACGTACTATGTTGTTTCCTAAAACCAGATTGAAATTCAGATAAAATACTGTTTGTTGATAAAAAGTCCTTCAGTTGTTGGCTTACAATGGACTCCAATACCTTATTCAAAACAGACAGTTTGGAAATGGGCCTATAGTTGTTTAGCACAGTGGGGTCCCCCCCTTTTAACAGTGGGAGAACAAAGGCAGATTTCCAAATAAGGGGAATTTCGTTTGTCTCCAGGGATAAATTAAAAAGATAAGTCAAAGGTGATGCAATAAAATCAGCAGCTAACTTTAGAAAGTAGGGTTCAAGATGGTCTGGACCTGCTGATTTTTTTGTGTCTAAACATTTCAGGGCCTTATGTGATATGGAAATTTTGTACTTCTTGATGAGAGATACTGAACTGAAGACTTACACATGAGAAGGTTTGGTGAATGTAAATGTGTCCTGTGGCCATTTGTGTGTGTTTTGCAACCCATGGGTGTTTTGCGACATGGGTGTTTTGCGACATGGGTGTGGTTTATGACCCAGGTGGGGTTTGCGACCCATGCAAGGTTTAGATAAACATCAGAGTTTATGACTTCCATCCCTGTGAACTGAGTGAAAACACACCCACAAGAAGATGGATAAATATCATGTTCGTCTCACAACATTTTGAGTCTACACATTGTAACAGACCAGCATGTTGCTCTGTGAATTCTCCTCTTGATCAAGATTAAATCCCTGTTTGGACCTTGAGCTGACTCCGATCTCCTTCCTCCAGTTCTATACCAACGGGTAATTATTTTAACATTATGGACCTCTGAATGTGTAACAGCGCCAAAAGTAAAAGCTTGTCCCTCAAAACAACAACTACAAACAGAGCAAGCAGAGGAGCCTTGAGCTGTGTTTTCAGAGTTAAAAAGTGAACCAGCGGCAATAAAATGCTCATTAAAACAGCCAAGCATGTCAGCCTTTTCATAAATTTGGGTAGAGTCTTTGACAATGCATGGAGGTAGCTCAATACCATTTTTATTTCCAGTTATTGATTTAATGGTTTTCCAGAATTTCAACGGATTGTTTAGGTTATTTGACGTTTCAGTAAGGAAATGATCAGCTTTGGCTTTTCTAATTGCCACTGTGCTTGCATTTCGCAGCTGCCAAAAGAGCAACCAGTCTGATCCAAGACCAGTACCCCTGGCCTTAGACCATGCCACATTGCGCTCATGGAGTAAATTGGATAACTCTGGCGTGAACCATGCATTATCCCTGCCCTTTATTCTATACTTCCTAAAAGGAGCGTGCTTGTTAACAATTTCAATAAAACCATCATAAAAGAATTTCCAGGCATTTTCAACATCAGAAATGACATTAATTTTCTCCCAGTCAAATAGAAACAGGTCATGAAAAAATGCTTGCTCCACAAAATGCTTCGTGTCCCGCTTTATGATGACACGCGGTTTAGTTTTAGGAACTTTTGTATTTCTTACAGTTGAAATGACACAGTGATCACTGATGTCATTGGCAAAAACAGAAGCAGCAGAATATTTATGAGGAACATTGGTTAAAATAAGATCAATTAAAGAGGATTTTTCCGGACATTTCATATTAGGTCTAGTAGGGCTGTCAACAATCTGAAATAAATTAAACGAATCACAAAAAGCTTTAAAATCGTCTGATGCTGGAAGCAGCCAGTTCCAGTTAAGGTCACCAATAAGGACAATTTCATTGAACTTCAACCCAGATAAAAGTTCCATTAACGATGGTAAGGTGCAGCTGATAGCTGAAGGTGGCCTATAGCAGCCGACGACAGTGATGTGGAGAGTTTTTGAGATTTCCATGTCAAGAGCCAGAAGTTCAAATTGCTTACTTACTGATGTAGAGAGACGGATGTTTACATGAAACTTAGATTTGACATAGACTGCAACCCCTCCTCCCTTTTTGGGTCTGTCAGTCCTATACACATTATAGCCGTCAATGTTGATATCCTTGTTTAAAACTGCTTGGTTTTTCATTTATATTATATCATTTTATTTTATTCCTGGAATCATATGTTTTTATTATTAGACTGTAATACTCAATGGTGTCACATACTCCTCTCTTCAGATGCACTGTTGAAGTTTCTAAATCCCACCCCTGGGACATCTACCACATCTACCACTGCTGCCTCCACCTCAGCAGCACAACCCAGCCATGATGCAGCAGCATCAAGCTGTCTTCCTGTTGCCCCCACCTCAGCAGCACAACCCAGCAGTGATGCAGCATCAGCAGCACAACCCAGCCATGATGCAGCAGCATCAAGTGGTCTTCCTGTTGCCCCCAACTCAGCAGCACAACCCAGCAGTGATGCAGCAGCATCAAGCGGTCTTCCTGTTGCCCCCAACTCAGCAGCACAACCCAGCAGTGATGCAGCAGCATCAAGCTGTCTTCCTGTTGCCACCACCTTTAATATCTTGTTTTGTGCAGTGCCTTATTTATATTGTATTTTTAATTCATTTTATGCAACTTGTTGACACGTTTTATTTTGTGTTTAGTTAGATCTTATACTTAAGACTATTTATGAATGTATGTAAAAATGATTGTATTTCATATATTCATTGTATTTTTTGTATTCATTTATTTATTCATAATTTTTTTTATCTTGTTAACTATTCTGATTGTGAATTTGCTTTCTTTAAGTAAAAAAAAGGTCAAAGACAAAGCTATTCGGTTTCTTGTGAGTATATACTCTACACTGCCGATGCAAGGGGGGCGCCACCTAAAATCTTGCCTAGGGCTCCAGATTGGTTACGGCCGGGCCTGCGTTAACTAATATTAGATATTGTGTTCATGAATGGGATTCGGGGATGAAATAACAGGGCCATTTTTCATTCCAGATTTGCGGTTCGTCTTTTTTTAATTACCCGGAAGGCGCTGTGTTATGCTGCGAAATTACCTGAAAGCCTACCTGAGACATTTAGGGGGAGCTCTAAAACACTGTTCATTAACGCTCTGACAGCGTCTGACGCTCGCGTTTTGAAGTAAACCTACTGTTTTAAACACGCACCAAAAGCGTTATGACGCGGACATAAAAGCGGTTCAAAACCGACGGGGAGAATCGGAGCCTCCGCCTCTCAGCTGTTGATCCTCGGTGTGCCGGGTCGGCTGCGCTCTGACCCGCTCCGTGAGTCGGTGTCCAGCTCATGGAGCCTGCTAACAACATAGTGTAGAGTCACACGGACCGGCTTTCACACTTTTCCAAAAGTGGAGCGTATGCCCATCTCGCGATCGCGAATGTAGAGTCAATTGATTTTGGGTTTAAAATGCATTGTAACGCGCGTTACTGAGATTTGTACCGAGTAAAATATTACCAGTTTTTTTTTTGTAATGCCTTACATTACCGTGTTACAGCAAAACGTAATGCATTACAGTAATGCATTACTTTTGTAACGCGTTACTCCCAACACTGGTTACTAAACCCAAAAGGTTTCTTTTCCTGATGCCTTTCATTTGGTGGCCCTTAAGAGCAAACGTTTCCTTTAGGAGAGACGGGTCCTCCAGGGTCCTCCAGGGTCCTCTAGTCTACCGTGGGATCCACTTGTTGAAATGCATTTGAGTTAGTCACTCTCAGGCTGCAAAGATGTTTGTTATTGGCTCCTTCTTTATGGTTGCCTTGTGAAATATTAAACATAAACTAAATGATATTACTACAGAAACGTTGACCTGTCGATCAGCAGGTAGCCCCGCCCCCTAAAGCATCCCCTGCTTTCTGGTCTGTTTGACTCTAAATGAACCATAATGTACTAAATGAACATCATGCTGGATTGAAGAAGACTTGAAAAGATTGAGACCATAAACTCATGTTTACAATGTTTACTGAGATAATTATTTTCTCACAGACTTACAATCAGACAACCAGAGGAGTCGCCCCCTGCTGGCCAGTTAAAGGCACATTTAAATAATAAAAAAAAAAAAATTAAATTTAAAATTAAATTCAAGCCGTGGATACACTTGTATCTGATGAGCAAATGTGTGAGGCTTCTGTTGAAACTGTCTCCTAGTAATTCGTCTTACACATAGTTTTTTTGCTTCTGCTCGAGCAGCGAGGTGATACAACCTTCCATGACGCGTTTTTATACTACAAGCACTTTCTGTGGAAGGAAGCCGCTGCATGTTTCCTTCCATCATGGAAAGCCTGAGTGTGGCCAACCTTACATCGTACACACACATGACGTGGTCTCGCCTGCTGAGATTTACCCAACATCCGCTTAGCTCAAAATATCTGTTGTGACACACTGAACTACACTGCTTCTGTGTGTGTGTGTGTGTGTGTGTGTGTGTGTGTGTGTGTGAGAAATTGAGAAAGAGGAGAAGTGAGAACGTGGATGCCCTTGTCACTCAACTGTGTGTTTGTGTATTGAAACATTGATGCAATAACAGATGCATACACGCACAGTTTGTGTGAATACGGAGCATGACGCAGGTTTTAGTGTGTTTTCAGGTGTTTGCACAAGTCAAAACACACACACACACGATGACACAGGAAATGTGTGTGTGTGTGTGTGTCTATGTACCTGATATAGTGACCAGGACGTTGAGGCCCTCCAGGACGTCCATCTGCTGGAAGCGCCGTCGGCTGATCAGAGGGTAAACTTTCCCCTGACCGCTGCGATCCAACAGCATCAGACCGCTCTCTGTTCCCACCAACAGGTTCACTCCTACACACACACACACACACACACACACACACACACACACACACACACACACACAGATGTAAATGCAGTATCCAGTGAGGTCAGACAGGACTTTGCTGCCACCAGGTGGTGGACGTCAGGAAGAACACACAAGCTTGTTGGATGGACGCTGGTCAGGTCTCCCTGCGTCTCCCATGGGACCTGACTGGGAAAAAATATGTCCGGTAGGAAACGGAGAGAGACAACCAATTTTTGAATCCCTTTTGAATTGTACCATGAATTAAATATATGATGTTGGTTAAATTTAAATTTTTTCAAGTCCAGAAAGTGGTAGAATCATTTAGTTTAGTATGAAAACGCTCAGTGAACAGTCCTCCTTTTCTTTATTTTACTTTACCTAATATAAATGATCATTATTACTAGAGATCCGCTACCCGGATCGGATATCGGCTCCGATATTGACTAATTAGCTGGATCAGATATCGGATGAATGAGGCTGATCCAGCATTCCGACCAGTCATTTCATTTTTATTAATATCATAGTCACTTCAATTCTATGTTTGCAACACTGGTTACGTCATCACGCAGAGCACGCACAGAAGCTAGTGATGAGCAAACACAGAGCAACATGAAGCAAGCGCCGGTTAATTAAGCCATTGCTATATTCTATATTACATTTTAAAATTTGCAGTGCACTTTACATGGTTACAAGTGTTATTTATTTATTTTTGCTGCTAATGTACACTTTGTGATTTGTTAATAAATAATATTAAGTACATTTATATCTGTGGCAATGTCACATGGCAAGGTATACGGTTCATTCATTCAACAGTAGTATCGGATCGGTATCGGGTATCGGCCGATATGCTCAGCCCAGGTATCAGTATGGGATTGGATCGGAAGAAAACTGGATCGGTGCATCTCTAGTTATTACTATTCATCAGCAGGATATGTGGCAGTCGTGTTCACAAATGGCTCTCATGTAGTGGCTTTCACAAACGCAGCATAGATTATTTAATATCGATTTATAAGACGATATGAAAACAGAGAAAAGAGAGAAAGGTCTGGTTTCTTTCCTGTTTGTTTGTTACTGTGGTGACGAGACAGAGGGATACTGTGACGTCTGCTCTGCTGCGCTCAGCTGGTCCAGCTCTCTTCTTCCTCTTTGGCAGCTTTAGCAACATGGTTCCTGTTGACGGTACCACCACATCGGCGTCATGTCCGTACGAGTGCTACGCTTGTTTTCCATGAAGACACTGTGGGGTTTAGTGGAGCGCTGGAGGCGCCGCCTCGTCACAACGTGGTACAGTGGAATGATGCTTATTGTGTAACACGACAGGACAATTTGAACATCTCACATTACCCCAATGGCCTTGCTGTGGCGGGACCACTTCCATATGAAACCAGTTCTTCTTCATTTCAGTAACAGCATGACCTTTGGGGGACTTGGCATTAACAGCATGCGTGCTGGTCCGTACACCACGTAGTCTGTACTGTGATTTTAAACATCAACTGTGATTCATTCTCAAAGGGGAGGCAGTAGAAAATGTGAGAGACCACTTCTGGTTCGCGGGCCAAACAAACACAGGACGTGCAAGCAGGAGGCCGGCAGTCCAGACCAGAGTCCCAAAGTGGGTCTACTGGTCACGTTTCAACGGATTGTCTTAGTTACGTTGTTTACTTACAGATTTTACTTCGTTCACATAGTTTTTTTAAGCTCAATCATGATGCTCTTCCTAAACCTCACTCAAGGGTTTTGTTGCCTAAACATACGGTTGACGGTAGCGATGTGGCATTAAAGTGGCAGTCCGTAAGATTTGAGATGCGTTGCTTCTAGCGGCATCTTTGGCGGTAGATGGAACTGCATGTGAGCCTCTGGGACTCATCTCCCTCACCAACAGTGTGACTGTCTCTCATCTGCGTGATGCCTTCAAATGTTCCACACTGAAAGGAGGTCCGTGGTTTTCCCTCGTTGGCGTCACTTTGCTTCTTGATGACTTTCCTTCTTCACTTCCATTAGTTTGTTGTTTCTTTTCTTGGACTGGAAGTTGAATGGTCTTCTTTCTCTGGCTGTTGATCCTCCATTGTGAGTCAGCAGTAATGTAATGTACCTGGTCAAACACTTTAGACTAGAGGGAGCCTGACTCAGCAGTTAGAAGTTACTGATTTCCCATTCCAAGTAAACGCAGCATACTTCCGTGAGTAGCTCCACCTGCAGACCAACCGCTGCTGACTGAAGGAAAAAGATCAAACTCATTTAGAGTTTAGTGGGAATGTGACTACAGACACGGAGATCCTATTTCTGGGCAAAGCAGCAACAAGCACTTTCATTAGTGGTCACCAGTGTTGGGCAAGTTACTTCAAAAGCGTAATGCATTATTTATTACTTGTTACTGTTATTTCAAAGTAATTAGTTACATTATACAATATTACTGTCTTTGAATTGTAAGGAATTACACTACTTTTACATTACTTTTGCATTACTTTTCGCCAAAATAAAAGGAAATAAGTATTTTTTGTTCTCAATAGATCTTCTTGTGTTCAATGCAGCTCATTACACATTACATTACCGCGTTACAGCAAAACGTAATGCATTACAGTAATGCATTACTTTTGTAACGCGTTACTCCCAACACTGATGGTCACATGATCAACCACCATTGTTTTTAACTCACTCTTTGATAGATAGGAACACAATTAAATAGATGACGATGTGAGGGACTGCCACTTACAGCGACATGAAAACAGTAGAGCCTAAATGACAAGCGAAAAGCCTCGAATGTGTTCTGGTGACACGTGGAAACGTCGTGCTGAGATCAGGTTGTAAAAACCTGGAGACTTTATCTTATAGGACATAGTTGGGAGTATTTACTGAATCTGACATGACAAACTGGTAGGAAACCAGCGTATGAAGAAAAGAGGAAGAGATGATAATACCACAATGTAACAATTAAATAATGAATTATGGTTAAAACAAATTCATTGTTTATTTTATGTTCTTCTTCCCCAATCTTCTGTGGAGGGGTATATTTTATTTTGATTACATTTATATTGTATAATATGGACTTTTTTTTAGATGTGTTTTTAATCCCCCACCCTTCTAATTGTTTTATGTATTTTCCTTATTCATTTATTTAAATGTATTGAAATGAATTATTCTTATTCTTGTGTCACCATGTACAGTAATGTACGGTCATAAAAATACCTCACATTAGAAATGTGACCCTGTAGGAGCGAGGTGTGGATCTTACCCCAGAGTGCAGCACAGAGGATCTCGGAGTTGAACCTCTTCTTGTATTTGCGGATCTCAGGCGTGTCGCTCTGCGGGCGAGTGTTGACCGGGTTAACGTTGACCACGGAGCCCTTCCGAGACGGGTCGGCCCTCAGCGCCTCCGCCAGCCGGGCGTCGTTCCCGTAGCCTACGAGGTCAAAGGGGGGAGCTGAGTGGGACAGCGCAGGGAGCAGAATGTACCGGGCAGGGTGGGGATCAGTCAACGCATCAGCATTAGAGAGAAGGATGGAGCTCCTTCATCTGCTTTAGTTAGTTATGAGTAGAAGTGTAACGATTCATTCCATGCATCGATGAATCGATTGTCAGTCCTACCGATTCAACTAAATCCATCTGCTAAAATAAATAAATAGAATGAATCATTTTGGCTTCACCAATAATCGATATAAATGAATCGTGATTCTTAATTATGATTAATGCTTTAATATGTTTAAGACACTCTCTCCCCTGCCAGCATGTAGTCAGTTATTTTTTGAAAAATGTTCAAAATAACCGAGCATTGCATTTTTGTATTCAGCATAACATATTATGCAGGACTACTTTTATTGAATAAATATGTTGAATAAGTAATTCAGTGGTCTGTTTATTTTTTCACCTTTCAGAAGAATACAGATAGTCTCACTTGCATTATTGCATGTTTATTTAATGGATATAGAATTTTGGTTACAAGTTACAGAATCGAAGTGAAGCCAAAGATTCCCACCCCTAGTTATGAGTGACCGATTGATGATCATAAGATCAACTAAAAACATTGATTGAAAAGTGACTTAACCCCAGAGTTAACATTGAAGTGCTTCTAGCCTGCAAATAAAAAAAATACCTCTAGAGCACTGTTCCCAGACTGTGGTGCTACGTGAGCTCCCTCTAGTGGTACATGGGAGGAAGAGCCAAAATATATTATATTTTTAAATTAAATTCATTTGAATTAAAAACAGGCCCTATACTATCACAAATTTGAATGAAAATACTTAAAGGTCACTATAAAGTCATTTATTTGTGGTACCAATACTTTCTGAGGTGGTACACAATGTAAACGCTTTGAGAACGACTGCTCCAGAGTGTGAAAAGCAAAAAGTATCAGTCAGCAAGTGGAGGAAAACGTCAGACGTCAATTCACTACCATACATATTTTTTTCAAAATAAGGTCCCATTGGAAACACCAGAAGTCTGAAATGAAATAATGCTGGTGATGTGAAGTTTAAAGACAAATCAAACCAAACATGTCAGAAGTGGTTGGAAGTCACCGAGTTCAGAGCAAAACACAGAAATTGGGATTGGTAACGAGCTCACAGCCTCATTAAGCCTCTACAGCCACGGAGGAAGATTATTTCATAGTATCTGTTCCACAAAGTAGACCATCCTTCTCTCCGGCTCCTAAATCACCATCTTGACTCAAAACATCTGCAGGAAACTCAAAACCAGTGATTAAATATGGACTGAAACATCTGTTATAAGTAGGAGGACAGTGGCCGATCCACTGAGGGATGATGGGAACAGGAGCGCTGCCTCGATAAGAAAACTTTGTTTACAAACTGGCTGGCTAACGAGATCCGGGCCCCCAGGAGGCGGAGAGCACTCTGCACTAACACTGATTCAGTTTAGTGTTGAACTTTTCTCTCAAACTTTACTCACATTCAGGATCTTTCCCCGGTTCCTCCAGACAAACTGGATATCTGTTGGTGTTAACAGCCACAGCTCCAGAGTCGTGATGTTCAGTAGTGGGGTTGGTTGTACCAGTTAAGGTGGATGCTATATTTAGAATATTTCCATCTTACTGTCAGACAGACCTTTCTGTTGTCGACGCTCTCTTCAAAGCCACCAGACTGCTTTGACAAAAACAGTAAATGTACCTCTCAGAACACAGGAGCTGCTGCTCTCCTGACGCCTACATCACGTAGTTAGTTTCTGTCATTGTGTGTCAACCCGCCTCACAAACATCCAGACCATCTTTAATGCCTCAAACTACAGGGGGCGGAGTTTGCAAAGATGAGCACTGCTGATTGGTCAGACGCAAGATCAATAGGAACCTTTTTGTATATTTTCTGATCGCTGAATTCGATAAAGAGGGTGTTAATGAGGGCGTCGTCGAGCCTAAAGCCTGGTTCAGACCACCACATCATCCTGGTTCAGACCACCAGATCATCCTGGTTCAGACCACCACATCATCCTGGTTCAGACCACCACATCATCCTGGTTCAAACCACCACATCATCCTGGTTCAGACCACCACATCCTCCTGGTTCAGACCACCACATCATCCTGGTTCAGACCACCACATCATCCTGGTTCAGACCACCAGATCATCCTGGTTCAGACCACCACATCCTCCTGGTTCAGACCACCACATCCTCCTGGTTCAGACCACCAGATCATCCTGGTTCAGACCGCCAGATCATCCTGGTTCAGACCACCACATCATCCTGGTTCAGACCACCAGATCATCCTGGTTCAGACCACCAGATCATCCTGGTTCAGACCACCACATCCTCCTGGTTCAGACCATCACATCATCCTGGTTCAGACCACCAGATCATCCTGGTTCAGACCACCACATCATCCTGGTTCAGACCACCACATCATCCTGGTTCAGACCACCAGATCATCCTGGTTCAGACCACCACATCATCCTGGTTCAGACCACCACATCATCCTGGTTCAGACCACCACATCCTCCTGGTTCAGACCACCACATCCTCCTGGTTCAGACCACCACATCATCCTGGTTCAGACCACCACATCATCCTGGTTCAGACCACCACATCATCCTGGTTCAGACCACCACATCATCCTGGTTCAGACCACCAGATCATCCTGGTTCAGACCACCAGATCATCCTGGTTCAGACCACCAGATCATCCTGGTTCAGACCACCACATCATCCTGATAATCCTAAATATCATCATGAGTGACTGGAGAAAGCTGTCCAAATCACTAATAAAAATAATCATCATTTATTAATCCTTTATTCATGCAGAGAGACTTTACAATGTATTTATCTGTTATTTATGATCATCAACAAAAATATTTGTTTATTAACAAAATCTAAACTAATATCAATATGTTTTAGGGCCATTCAAGAGTTTTAAGCAGATTTTGAAGGTTATCAGGATACAATTGTGAACTGCAATGATTTTGACGAAGATAATAGTGTATGTAATCTACATATGGTCTCATGTCTAATCTGCACTGTAGAAATGGTGAAGAGAAAGAGGAACAATGTTGTGGTGACATGGAGGAATCATCTCTGTTACCATGGCAACAACAGCCCTGCCTCTTTGATGTTTCCTCGAGGGAGGATCATGACAGAGTGAAGAAGGAAAAAAGCTGGAGAGAAATGGCAGAGTAGGGATGACATCACTCACATGGAGGCAGACGAGCAGCTATGATTGGTCGAGGACCGACATGGAGTCTTCATGTCTGTCGCGACAAGATTTTATGACTCTATAATCAGACTATCGTACAGACACTACTATCCTGTCGCCTGAAATTACGTTTCTGTCCAGGTTTGTAAACGTCTGAATGAGCCTGAGGTGCAAATGAAAAGCAGAAAGGTTTCTTTCTGAACATACAAAGGAAAGGCACTCTTTGTGGTTGTGAACCTTTTGGCTAATGGGATTTTTCCCAGCAGCCAACGGGGGACGAGACTTACCGATGTTGTTGAGGGCGCTGCCGGTGGATGGAGAGACTTGGAGGAGGCGTGGGTCGATGAACGGAGTGAAGGAGGAAGAAGACTTGTGTTTCTGCATGTTGTTACTGGACTGGCTCTACAGGGAGATCAGTCTGGATTTAGTGGAATATCACGACTGTGAATGTGTTATTTTAGAAAGATCACAGACACATTTACAGCATTCTATGCCTCGACATTCATGTAAACCATGTACAAGATGATGCAGTCAAACAAGCAGGAAAACTGAGGTGTTTCTGTATGTGCTGCATGCAAATACAACAGGCATTCAGTCGGAGGGTAAATTATAAACACTGAGGAAAAAGGCAAAAACAATGGTGGAGGGTAAAACATATGGAGTGCATACGGAGAAACCAAAAATCTATATTTCCATGGGAAACATACTTGCCGTTGTGCTCCTAACTGCCCTGCTGGCTATGATCTACTCTCTGAGGAATGTGAGAATAGGACTGAAAATAGGCAACATCAAGGAATGAGATGACATTTAGCTGATGTGGGGGAATGCTGGCGAAACCACAAGTTTCCTCGGAGGACAATTCAAGAGAAAAGCTGCAAACCAGAGCTAACGTGTCTGTTGTGATCAGAGATACAGAACGCATGGAGCAGCGGTGGATTACAGCTGGACGTCCTTTACCGAAAGGTCCTTTCATGCTGTTTACACTTCAGTATATGTACAACAAACAGGATGTTCACAGGGCAACATGTTGCTTTGTCTTCCAGTCATACTTCCATCGGACCACTAAACACCACCATCTCTGCAGAAAGTGTTAGCTTTTACTAATTATTTTAATAAAATAACATTGCACCTCAGACTTTGACCCTCTCGCTCACATATCTGCTGGCCAGAGAATTATGTGTCAGAATAATCAGTAAAGTTGTTTTCTGGTTATAAAAACACAAAAATAATATATTCCTATATTTCATGTTACCTGTGATGAGGTTGATCGAAGAGATTTTACTTTGTTCTTGTGAATGTACCACTTTAATATTAGAAAACATCCAAGTTCTTTATTGTAAATGTGACTTAAATATTAAAGAATTTCTGCATTTTATGATCTCAGAGAATATCTGAGGTTCTTTTTTGTAAATTCTGTGTTTTTTTCATTTAAATGAACCACTTTAATCTCATTTCTCATAAATTCTTGAGGAGGATAACTAGTACCAACGGTGACCAGCAGAGGGCGCCCATAAAGAATAAATGCGGAAGAAGACATCATGGTCGTGTTGAGAAGTGAGAAAAGTATGAGCAGAATTTCACAGCAATAACCCGTCTGGATGTTATGGAGTTTTCTCGCTGGACTAGTTTCTACTCTACTGTGTTCAGGCCTTGATGATTTCCACTTCCTGTTCAAAGTTACACAAGAAATGTGTCTCTTAGTGACGGGCTGAAGGACATACCTCTATGAGGAGGCTGAGCTTTTCCAGGGGACTCTGGGGGGACATGGTGGAGGGGCTGGCGAGGCTGGAGGAGGAAGGGGAGTTGGATGCGGAGGAGGAGGGGGAGGAATGGTGGCTCTGCTGGATCAGGTCTGGAAGGTGGTGAATGCGGCCGGCAAAGCCGTTCCTGTCCGAGTGCTGTGTGGGGTGATGATGGTGGTGGTGATGGTGATGATGGGGGCTGGGGGTGTGGTGGCCGAGGCCCGGGCCTGACACCGAGCCGGGACTCGGGGCGAAGCCTGCAAGCAGGCCGGGGGTCTGAGCTTGGCCCGGGCCGGGGCTCGGACGCTTTCTGTTGTCACCTGCACTCTGGAAGTAGAAAGAGGGGTAGACGACTGTGGGTCTAGACGTGTTCCTGATGAGTTCAGGGGAAGGGAAGGTGTTAGCTAGAGCAAAGGGCAAACTACAGTGGCTACCCTACAGGCGGAAGGACAGCTGTCGTTAGTATCGGGTAGATTGGGTTTAAATGACTGCAAAAGTATCAGCTGATGAAATCACACATCTAGATGTCCTGATGGAGTGAAAATGGAACTAAATCTAAATGAATGATGAATCCATGTAAGTGAATGAGCTCCTGGTCTTTATAGAAGCAGAATAAGTTCTACGAGGCTTCTGTACTGTGTGACGCTGAGCTGCTCTCCAGAAATCAGAACAGAACACCAGCAACAAACACAATGGAAAACAGTTTGGGTACAAATAAACAAAACATGCAACGGGACAACTGGAGGTTTGTGATAAATGATAGGTGTGGGTTTCTTCTCTCCAGCCAGTACCTGTCTGACGATCAGCGTGCTGTCTTTGCAGGGCGTCGAGCCGGCATCGCTCTCGCCTTCATCATGGACGATCATTGTTTTCACCGACTCCGTCTCTCCGTTGCTCAGCCTGGAAGAGCTGCAGCAGAGGAGAAGAGCCATTCAGCACGCACACATTGTGTTCGGCAACTTGTCGAAATAATTATAGCATGTTCTACACCTGTAGAGCATAGACAATCATCAAAGGGCCATCATACATATAAATAATAATAATAATACAGAGCTGAGGGAGAGGAGTGATAAAATACAGTACATATACAAACACCAATATGGAAATACCAATATACACATACACACCCCAATATACAAATACACACACAGAAATATTTGCTTTTATGTGCAGTGATTAGAGGAGCTAATCAAGAAAAAAACATTGAGATTCTCTGAAATTAAAGTGCTAAATTTAAGAGAAAAAAAAATCTTAAATTTATTCTAAGAAAACTTGAATATTCTTTGACATTAAATTTCTCAATTGATGGTAAGGGGTTTAGCTCAGGAGGTAGAGCGGGTTGGCTGGTAACCGCAAGATTGCCGATTCGATCCCCGGCTCCTCCTAGCTGAGTGCCTGTTGTCCCTGAGCCCTGCGTGGTTGACTCCGCCGTCGGTGTGTGAATATGTGTGTGAATGGGTGAATGTCAGTCATTACTGTAAAGTGCTATATAAATGAGGCCATTTACCATTTAAAGAACTAACACATTAAAGTGAAAAACATTTATAGATTATAAAGAAGATTATAATCACACCACAGACTCTTTAACACTGCAGTCAAAACTGTTAACGCCGCCACCTTAATTTGGTTACACATACAGACATGTTATAAGACATGTTTTCTTTCATGTTCTTTATGAACATAAAAAAATACTAATATTCATATTTGACACTGAGCTCCTCACGTTACTGCAGGGTGTTACGGTGGCAGAGGTTGATTTAAGTGAGCGATTTGGTTACATTATTTTTCAGATTTGTTTTTCTCGTAAATTTGTGACTGTAATCTCAGAGAATTTCACTTTTTTTTTGCCAATTTATGATTTATTAAAAAAAAATATATATTGAAATTCTATTATTTCTTTTAAATGTAACACCGTAATCTCAGAGACTATCAGAGTTTTTCCACAGAAATATAATTTGCAAATATATGACTTGCAAATATGTGAATTGTTTCCTCATAAATTACATTTTTTTTCACATAACTTTGTGACTTATCACAAGGAATGTCACTCATTTACACAGAGAGTATCTTATTCTTTTCTTGTAAATATGGAGTATTCTTGTTAAAATATTAACCCCTCAACAGCTTCCATGTTACAGGGTCAACACATGTGCCATGAGATCAGATACATACACAGCTCTGGAGTCCTCCGGGCCAGAGGTCGACTCTTCACCTGCCTCCTGGTCTACCTCTTCATCGTCGTCTTCATCAGTGGTGTCTGAATCTTCACTGGAGGATGAATAATCCGTCACCTTATTTGGAGGGCGAACATCATCCACTGCGCGCAGCTCCTTGGCCAGAGCCGTCAGGTCCTAAAGGTCAGCGGGTGAAAGGTAAAACCTGCGTCAAACAAAAGCTACTTCGTCTGGGCATTTCATACACGAGCCATTATCTAAGACGTTCAGTTAGTCTTCCTTAGAAGATAAAGCAGGAAACAGAAAGCTGCAGGAGAGGAAGAGTGTTATAGAGGTACGCCAGCCAATGAGAAGCCAACGTGAGAGCAGCGAAGCCGAGAGATGAAGTGAGGAAAGAGACACAGCTGATGCTCTCCAAGTTATTGTAGGCAAGGTTAGTGAATCCATTCAAACAATGAGACAGATATTAGAGCTGCAAAGATGAAAACGTAGAGAAGAAAGAGTAAACCCTTCATTGAGGTTAGAGAGGGCATGAGTTAAGATGGCCACCGTCCAGGCAGAGACACCAGTGGATAGAAAGCAAACGAAGAGAAGTGCAGAAAACCCTTCAGCCAATCCGATTCAGACCATTTCACAAAGTCTCACCACCTCACCCTGCTGTACAGTGAGCAGATCACATGACACATGACACAGTCCAAGTGAGCCGGTTCATTATCATTCACACGAGGAGAAAGATGTCCCATCAGGCCACGCCAAATCATCACACACACACTCCAGCTTTCAAACCAACGCAAAGCGGTGTACCATCCAGTCATTTGAGATCTAGATCTATCCCAGCTAGCGAGCTACGGTGCCGGCTAGTCGGCTTTGAGTCAGCTCTCACCGCAGGTCTGTTCGGCCTGACCAAGTCCCTCCTCTCCTCTGGTTTTTTCCCAGCATTCTCTGGCCGTTGGAGGGGCGAGCCCTCTGATTTGGAGGAGGCTGAAGGAGGTGGAGGTGAAAAGATCAGTTTATTCTAAAAAAGTGATAAAACTGGCAAATCCAAATGCATGTTCTCATGTTTATGTAGCTCCTTTACTAAAGTGGAATTGACTGTAGCACAACTGTGTTTTAGGTCCACCTCCTGCATGATTCTAAGTGCTGATTTGTTAAAGTATGCGTGGACTCACAGCGGGCCCTGAATCTTTCTCCAGAGCCGCAGTGAGAACCGGGCTGAGAGCTGGAGTTACTGGAGCTGCTGGAGGAACTGGAGCCTCCGCTGCCGCTGTTACTGGTTGCTCTGGGAACCAGTTTCTCCACTCGCTCCCACAGCAGCCGAGGCTCCGCCGCACTGTAGAGCCAACAAACACCGGAGTCAAGAAAGTCATTGAAAGCAGAGTAGAGACACTGACTTATAACTGGACCAGAGCGACTCTACCAGAGTATGTGATATGATTTAAATAGAAAAGGTAGGTTCTATATTCTGACATAGAAAATGATATTTTCTGATTCATGAAATCAAGCTAATATTTTGGGCAGTTATCGAATAGAAATGTTCCTCTTGTGGCTCAAAAAGTCCCTAAATGAACTGAAAGTGAAGCAAAAATGGGGAGCAATAGTCCAAGGATCTGTTAATCAGATATAAATTAACAATATGATTAACAGATAACAGGATATTTGGCTTCAAAGGCCAATAGATATTATATTATAAGTCCATGATGAGGTATAATACTATGCTAAATAATGAATAGTACAGTAAGAACAAACCGTTGTTTTTTAGATGAAATAAAATACAGCACTTCAGGGTTAGAGATAACATACAGACAATCTCATTTATTGGTTTGGTTTATTGGCTTGTGAACACAGATGTTCACACAGAAGGAAAGAGGTATCAAGGTCAGACAGCTCGCATTATTGCATAAAGCCACCCACACACAACTCCATAAACGACAGCAGCACAGACAGTGAAGGCACTGGGTGCACCGGTTGTACAGACACAACCCTGTGTGTGGTGGACACATCTTTAAACAAGTGGTTGTTTCTAGGGTCTTGGAGAAAGTCTTCTTAATCATGTAGGTGAAAACAGCAGCATCACAGCACTTGTTCTCCTGAAGGCTGCAAATGACTTTGAAAACTTGACACTATGGAGCTTTAGTTCCTTAAAATCTCATTTGTGTCAGAGCCCTAACTGACCAAATGTTCTCTGGAAACACGATGTAGCTGCACTGATATATTCTCCTTTAGAGATACAACCAATGGAGTACCACAAGGCAATATTCTGGGCCCCATTCTCCTCCAATAGACCTATTTTTCATCTGTAACTTGATGCAAACGTTACATGTTGTTACAGAGCACATTTATTAATTAGGTATATAAACAAATTAATATATTTAATAAGATATTTCAAAAATACTAGTTTTGTATCTCCCACAGTTTTATATTACCTTTAAAAAAAAAAAGGTAAAAAAAATCCAACAGATTCAACAGAAATATATTCACACATATCAGGCATGTTACAACATATAAACTTCATCTGAATTTCAAAAGAAAACACTCAAAATCGGAGGGGTAATGTCAGTTTACCTGGCAGTGGGGCGTTGCACAGCATGGCTGCCGTGTGAGGGGTTGCCATGGTGATGAGGCGAGTCTCGCCTTGACAACACCGGGGACCTTGATGTAGTCCTTACAGGAACCTTTTGTGATAAAGACAGTGACCAGCTCACACGTGAACACGGTGCATGAATGGGCTTGAAAGTGCAGCGAATACATTAAACATACTGCGACCCTCAATCATAAAACCTTCGGTAGAGGCTTCACGTCACAGCAGCTCCGGTTGACCATCAAGAAGTAGTGGCAAACTGTTTAAGCTTACAATCCATATTAAACATAGAAACATAAAATAAGGCAGCAACACTGCTGATGCAACTAACTATTCTTAAAAGGTACTATGTGAAGTAATGTACTTGCATAATGCATTAATCACTTTGTATTGCCAACGTGGAACATTTTGTAATGTAACTTAAAAGATGACTTTCCACAACTTTCTTGGATGCCTATAATGCCTGTGGACTGATTTCCATGTAACGGTCTTTTTCCAGCAAAATCCGAAGAATGTGACGCTCCCAAGTGTCTTGTGTTAGAGCCCTAGACTGATTCAGCTCCCAGTAAATTTTGTTTGGGCACACAAAGTAGCAATACGAATATTGTCTACTCTAACAGGTAAAACGAGTGGCATCCCACAAGGCAATATTGTGGGCCCAGTTCAAATTCAATTGAATTGTGTATATTCATTTAATAACTGCTAATTATGAGCTGTGGATGTCTTATATGGCTGCACTTTCACCTATAAGGACACTGTGTCTTATCAAATTGTGCAAAGTGAAACTGCAGACCTAGAAAATGTTCTATCTGATCCTCCTCCACCAACTAAACTGCTCATCTCCACATACCACGTCCCAGAGCACCACTACAAAACAATTACTATGACACCGCTGGTCACTGGTCACACCTTGTCATAGCTTTCCCCCTTACAGACTCACATGTACATTCAGTAAAGCCAATATGTCACATTTGCTGGCATTCATAGCTCAACACAGCAGTGCAGAAGAGAAGTCAAAGCAGCCAATATAATTTAGAAAAACATAAACAGGCATTATTTCTGCAAAATGGAGAGGATGTGGACTGATATTAATGGAAGGTCAATCCGTGCTTGGTAACATGCTTCTCCTATATTTAAAGACTGAAATGACTTGATTAACTGATGTTAGACATGATGGTATACATTATATTGAAACTATGTTCTATACATTTACAGTAAGTCTTGACAGGGCCGTGGTTTGGCTTGGCAGTAGTTCTGTTTATAACGGAGGGTTTCATTTTCTGGTGGGCCATTAACTTTGGCTCTGTGGACTGAATTTAGATCTCTCGTGCTCTTTTGGATTCTGACTACCCACATTTATGGGTTTTACCACATAGCTTTCCTGTCTTTCCTATACTTATCCATAGCATCCAATATGCTATATGTTCAGGTGGGAAAAAACTGTTTTCTAAATGTGACCTCTCTCCACTTCCTTGCTTATTTTTCTCTACTTCTGCAGTTATTTTTATGTCCTTTTGTGGTCGTACAGAAAAATGCTAAATGTCCCAGTGTTCAGCAGGGTCACAGTACCATGACCAACCTGACTGATTGTTGTTGTACATATAGAGTGCTGCAAGGATGACATATTTTTTTAGGCTAACAGGAAGTTAGCATAGCCCTGGTTCCCTCGACAAAAAGCTCACTGGATTCTGGATTATTGCAGAAAATACTCTGCGGCAAACAACTATGTATGATACTCACACATTTTGTTCAGCAAGATAATCCTCACAGATAAAAAAACATGTTAATGGTTTTCTAAAGCAATAGTCAGAAGTAAAAATGTCATAAAGGCAATTAAGGAACTCTACCACAGTCACATGACTTCAACTAGCCAAAACTAAACTAAAGGCAGACTAGTGTTCTAGTGATGACGTTTCATTTAGCCTTAAGTAACCGCTTTTTAAAGACATGTTAAAATTCACCACAGGGGTATTTGCTGACTGATTTTATATCGTTGAACAAAACACTACAACCTCTTCAGCTTGCGGATCTAACCAAAAACACATTAAAAAAACATTTTGAGCGGAGAGGACCCGAAGTGAAAAAATGACTCATGTCTGGGTTTCGCAACTCATTCCTGCAGCAATCTATCACAGTAAAAGCAAGCTATCTCTCTTTATGCCAACACTCATTCACATCCTGGCATTTAAATTTCTCTGGAGATTCACGTTATCCGGAGGAATATCTTCAGGACAATATGGGATTTTCTCAGACCTGCTCATTTAAGAAAACTGTTAATGCAATATGGATTTAATTAAACCTATAATTCCCATACAAGCTTTTTTCTGCAACACAAAAAAATCCAATAAATGAATAATTGATAGCTTATAGAATCAGGCAGAGGGTGGGAAGCGATTCAAGTAATGAATTAAACAATTCAAGATGGGGATCTCTTGGGAATCAGGTTTACTACGCCTGCCAGACTACCTCTGGGGTCTTTCTTCCTGTCCTTACCCTGGGCGGGACCTCCTTTGAAGGGGCCGGTTCATGGGGCGATGGCCTATGCTGGGGTTGGGGTTGTGGGTCAGTGCGTGCAGGCGTTGATGATGAGGAGGATGGTGATGAAGTAGGAGGGTGATGGTGTTGGTGGGGGTCCTGGCTGTTGCGAAGGTTTTCAAAGCTAGGGACGAGTGGCTCGCTGAAGGAGTGCGGCCGTGACACAGCGGGCGGCGTGACAGTGGAGGATGAGGCCACGCTGCCGCTGCTCTTTAAAGCAGCCAGATGGGAACGGACCTTATAGACAACAAAAACACATTGGGGGAGGTCGGGTCAGTCTGCATGCAGTGCACTCTAAGAAGGATAGGGCCTTCTGGGTATCTTCTGGGTTTGTCAAATTGGAGTCATACAGGGCCTAAAGCGGTTCCTTGAGGAACCCCTCCTTAACTGCTTCAGGACAACAGACAGCAGCTCTAATATTATCCCTTTCAGACAATATTTAGCATTACTGGCTTCACCCATCCGTTAACGTGAGGTAATCTTTTTTCATTCAAAATGAGCTTCATTCAAAAATGACAGCAATGTTAGAGACACAGCCACAATGCTGGTACGATGTGTGACACCAGGTGTGTAAAAGCAGCCTGGTCTCTGAAAAATGATGTTCCCACACAATGAGAGTACATTGTAAATTAGGTTTCCAGGGGAACATATTATGTTGTGAATTGCGTTTGCTGTGACGTATCATGCCAAATGAGTCGACTGAAGTATAGGGAGGAGTGAAAAAACACAAGTCTTCCACTCAGGAGACTGATGTTGATGTCTCATGTGAACCATGCACTTTTGCTACCTAAACATAATCAAGTTCATTTGTTGCATTTTACCTTCTCATATTTAAAGCTAAACCATGATTTGTGTTTGGCATGGCATTTTTTTAAGCGTCTTTGGGTTTAGAAAAGTGCTATATAAATTAAATAATTAAATGGAAAGTAATGAAGTAATCTTCTCACAGGCTGCATGAGTGATGGATATTAAAAAATATGTTGGGAAGGAATACTTCACCCACATTATGTTCATTTGTACATTAATTACTCACCCTGTGTTAAATTCTCTCATGCCTCCACGGTGAACAAAGAATCGAAAAATGGAGAAAGGTCTTGATGAATTGAAGTAAATTATTGTAAGTCGCTTTAGACAAAAGCGTCCACTAAATGCCCTAAATGTAAATGTAAGTAAATGGGGGCCACAACAGCAAAATGATATCCATTTTTTGATTCTTGGGTCATTGTGGAGGCATCAGAGAAAAACATCAAGAGTTAAAGGCCACCCTCGCTGAGTGACTGACATACAGATGGACATTTTCTGGGTGAAGTAGTCATTTATTTAACAACCACTGCCTGCTCCCGCACTCATTAGTGAATCCATAAGTACATTTTCTTAGTCAGTGAATTATGCTTCCCTTTTTTTGCATTGCGTCCAACTGTGCATGGGCATAGACTAACACAACACTACGTTGGGCCTAATTCCTATTTACTGACATGCTGCATCAAGTGTTTTCTTCATATCAGCCCTGCAGTTGGCATGGCTGAAGATTATAGTTAAGAACGAGACGTGCATTTAATCTCTTGCAGTGTATTTAAGTTTATTAACTGCTGCAGGCTTTACATTAATCTGACAGCATTAAATTCAGACTTGTTCCATGTTGAAGGTGAGGGAGGATGGAAATCTTAGAGGTCAGTAAGGTTGCCGTTGTGACTTTTATATAAACATTACTCAGATATGAGGCCGGCATGTAAAACGTGTTCCATGTCCATGTGTTCAATAGAAACTCTTATCTTTCTGGTTAATATTCTGGCCATTTAAACCCAATTTAAAGACCTGGTAGAAGATCAAACCATGAGGTTAAACTGTGGTTCAGCTCAACACCAGAGCAGCTGGTTTACCATCTTATTTTTTGCTCAGACTATAGAGAGGAGGTGAAATCTGCTGCTGTTTTGTTTGATTGGAGGGAAACCTGAAGAACTTGGGTGGCACATAGTTGGAAGGTATGGCTCCAGTTTGTAGCAAAGCCCCTAAAGAACCCACATTGTTAGAGTGCAACAGCAGGAATAAAAGTAAATACATGTTGTACCTGTTGTCACTGAGGCTGCACATTAATGGAGAACAGAGAGGAGGCCATGAAGGAAGCCATTGCTACCATATTTTAAGAACTTATTTTGCACAAAAAGGTGCAGCCTGAGCAACAATAGATATAATGTCATACTTTGGATTTCTGAGAGTAACACAAGAAGTAAAACAAAATGTTGAATAAGAAAAAGAAAAAGTACAGACAGTGAATGGAACCATGAAGCTGAGTGGATCCTGAGACAAATGAAGTGAGACTTATTCTCTGGTTTGGTTATGCTGTATGTTATTTATGTATTCAAAATGTTCAGAATAATTAATAGGAATATGGTAGTGATAAGAATATAATCACAATAATGCATAATAATAACTAATTACATTTAAGAGTCAAAGGTCGAGGTGCACCAACAGGGATTAGTTCTAATCAGAGTTTAGGAAAACTAGTAAATACATATTTAAAATCAAGCAGTTAAAAACTACTCTCAGGTTATTAAAATCCATGGTTAAACAAAAATCAAACAGTTAAATCAATATCTATACTTGGTACCCAAACTAAACTAAAATAAATACATAATAAATTAGTCGATGTTGGGACTTAGCAAGTTAGCTATACAATAGGGGGGAACTGTTAACTTGTGTTAGAGATTGAGACAATAAACTCATGTTTACAATGTTTACTGAGATAATAAATCAGGAAGTCATTTTCTCATAGACTCCCATGCAACTGGAGGAGTCGCCCCCTGATGGCCAGCAGAGAGAATGCAAGTTTAAGTCACTGACATTTACATTTACATTTAGGGTGTTGGGAGTAAAAAATAAACAGAGGTTTAACGAGATGTTTAAATGTAATCTTTTCTTGATTTAAAGATATGTTCAAAGATTGGTGCAAAATGATTTAAAGTGAAATCGTGATTTAAAATGAATCCTTGTTTGTGCGTCCCGGCCTGAGATCTCCTACATATTAATGAGAAAGGAAAAGAATACACGTTGTATCCCTGTAGAAATATTTAGAGTTCAGAAGAAGCACGTTACGACATTCCCCAGGCAATCTTTACAAATCTTAACTATATGTAAGTTGAAATGTTTAATTTGAATGAAGGAGAGGCGTCTCAGTATTTGTCCAGTTTCCGTTATGCAACTGAGGCTGGACAACAGGGAGTCTCAGCATCAGAACCAAGCATGGAGATGATGTTAACAAGGCACGAACACTGGCAGGCAGAAACACATATGGGTCAATAAAGCATGCAAAGCTTGTGACTTGGTGTCTTTCACCTGAACTATCATCCTCTGACTCTACCCGAGCAGCTTTATTTGTTTAAACGGAACCTCAAGCAGATCCAGTCTGAACAGAGAATACTTCACAACTGCTTCCTGTCACTTGGAAATGAAGTTTAAACTGCAGATTTCATTTTCATTTAATTAGCTCGAATGAAGACCTCAGAAATGAACCTATCTAGGTTAGATTCAGTGCAGTTAAGTACAGTGTGTGTGTGTGTGTGTATGTAAAACCCAAACTAATGAATCCACTTTTAACATTATGCTATTATTAATAACGCACCAGTGATTTACATTATCCACTCCATTTTACAAAGTTGCAGCATCCCTTTTCCAATGATTTAATCTGTGTGACATATTCCAAACAGATTGACTTCAATGAACTGGGATTATTTGTGCTTAGTGGGTTGAATCCTTCACTGGGAAGATGACTAATGCTGTGTGAGTCCCCCTGCTGCAAATCTGGGTGCCAATGAATTATGGATGTTTTTAATCACCTGCTGAGGAGGTAAAGTATGTGCAGAAGCGCGTACAAATGCCACCGAAATACCACCAAACACACACTCACGTTCACACACACACTCGGGGAGGAAAGTGACTGAAATAAATCCACATTTGGTGAAAGAGTTTTTGTTTGCTTTGACGAGTGGGAGGACGACCTGTCAATCAAAGAGTTAATCACAGGAGAAGAGTATATAATCAAGGCTGTGATCGTTTCATTTTCATTCCACAAAAGTTCAGGACAATTTCTTTCAGGTGAAAAAAAAGACAATTTACACAAACAACCCATTGGCTCAGTGGTGTCATGAAAAGCTCTAATATGAAAAGGAACTCATTAAAGAGCCACTAAACCCCCAAACCACTGTAAACATTGTATGCTGGGTGTTTAGTTCAGAGTCTGGCTGTGCTTCTTGTCAGGTGATTCTACCTGACTGACTGCGACCCGACCTGATGATGGAGCGCCGTGTTTGTCTCCACCTGCTGCTGTGATGCTGCTCATTATTCACTGCTGTCTGGTCTATGGGACAGAACCAGGCTGTGCCTGTTCCCATGGACTACTACTGTTAATACTACTGCTAATATTACTACTGCTAATACTACTACTACTGCTAATATTACTACTGCTAATAATACTGCTAATATTACTACTGCTAATAATACTATTACTGCTAATATTACTACTGCTAATACTACTGCTAATATTACTACTGCTAATAATACTATTACTGCTAATATTACTACTGCTAATAATACTACTACTGCTAATATTACTATTGCTAATACTACTACTACTGCTAATATTACTACTGCTAATAATACTACTACTGCTGCTAATATTACTATTGCTAATACTACTACTGCTAATATTACAACTACAAATATTACTACAACTGCTAATATCACTCCTGCTAATATTACAACTACTAATATTACATCTGACATCTGATTTTTCATGTTTGAGAGGCATTTTCTTTTTTAAATTTCCAGGCTAGAGGCACTTCACTTGGTTACTCTTCAACTTGGAGATGCAATACAGTTTCACAGGTTACATATTTAAAAATGGGTGGATTGTATAGAACTGACTGCAACCATGAAGTTGACAAGAGCTCAGAGAAGTTCAACAAGATCCAG
This sequence comes from Eutrigla gurnardus, assembly GCF_963514095.1. Taxonomy (NCBI): domain Eukaryota; kingdom Metazoa; phylum Chordata; class Actinopteri; order Perciformes; family Triglidae; genus Eutrigla; species Eutrigla gurnardus. The sequence continues at coordinate 4,399,849 of NC_139926.1, forward strand.
AGGAAACAACCTGAAAGAATCGAGCCAAAGACACAATCCAGGAGAGAGGAAATGACACGACGAGTGACACATTTCACATATCAATAAGTCTGATAGACTCAAGTGTTTCGAAATCACCTGAAAGAGAGAACCTTGAGATTATGATGGAAAAAAGGTATTAAATGCAAATAGACAGGTACCATCCAGAGTCAGTGGAGTTGGGAGGGCACATGAAGGTAAAGCTACAAAGCCGTTTTTTTTGTTTCCCTAAGAAATTGGCATTTTTTCGAGGTTAGCAGGGAATGCTGCCAAGTAATGGAGAGCACCATGAATTCATTCACTGTGAGCAAGGCCATGCTGGCAGGAAATGAGCCTCCAATTCACATAGGAACCATGTCAGGTTTAAAACCCAGGGAAAAGACAACCACGGTGTGTGACACTCAACCAGCCTGCCTCCTGTTTCAACCAGCGGTTGTATGTAAGAAGTGGACGTAGTCATGGTGACACTACCATGGATTTGTGGATTTTGGCCGTCTCCATCTTGCATTATTGCAACCAGTGAAGGAAGTGACCATATTTGGCTTGTGGAGGAACGACGGGTGGATCTGATGAACACAAACAGCATAGCGGCACCCTTACTGGATCTGGATCCATCTGGATTCTGGTGTGAACAGTCGCCTCACCATGTCGTCTGACACACGGGCTTGTCATGATAACTACTATTGCAGCAAACTGTCCCAGAAATAATTGTCATAAATTATATTAATCAACTGGTAAACATGTCATATATATTTGTTCGCTTCTAAGTTTGAGGAGCTTTAGAGTGATGCTCCCACCGAGCCTCAGTCTAGTCTCTGTTGATTTGATTCAACAAACACATTTGGAGTCTCAGGGCGCCTCCAGGTATTTTTATGTACGTTTGTCAATACACCAGTTCACCAGAAACCACTGTTTTGCTCCGGTGCATGTGTGCATGGCAGGTGCTACTCTCTTGTGCCGCATTTCTAGCGGTGTTTAGACACGCATAAAATATATGCGTAATATATCTATATATCTATATATCTATATATCTATATATATATATATATTGTTGTGACGTGTCTTGGTGTGATCTTAGTGCCTCGATGAGCCCAACAAGCTACGACGCAGCTAACTCCTAGGAAAGAAAATGTATCAGCAGACTCTAACTCGTGACCAAGCGGACCAGACTCAAGCTGCTGGCTGTGTAGTAGAGCTGTGAGAGTAAAGACCAAGCAATGATTGAGGAGGCCGAGGGTTACCTGCGGTTCCACAGGCCGGTGCATGGCAGGCGCCTCAGATGCCGCGTTCCCGTTGGGGTAGGAAGACTCCGAGCGCGGTGGCACCGGGGGCTGCTGCGGTTTGGTCTGAGCTGCCTGAGGAGAACCCTGGATGTTCTTCCGGTATCGCTCATCCGCCTAAGGAAGGACAGACACACACAAATGAAGCAGAGCAGCATTAGCAGCGGTATGAGAGTACGGCTCCATGTGTGTGGAGACACGAGTCATTAGGCACTTTGTTAGTTTCCCACCGCAGAGCAGAGACGTTACAAACACACCAGAAAGTCTTTTGCTGATGAAGGCACAACAAAGCTCTTCCTCACGGGCAGCAGTGTTATTGTCATCACAATATTCCCACATCTCTGCTAGCAGGACAACAACCACGACCAGCAAAGAGTCTCATGCATTTTTAACATGGAGAAAAACATTGAGGTTAGGACACACACCAAGGTCCAAGACACCGACTCACAGGTACAACTAAGGGCGTGTTTGTGAAAATGACTTTCACTACTCAACAAATAAACATCTCTCAGCATCTAGTTTGTTTTGTCTTATTCTTTTTTTGAAAAGCACTTATGACTAAAAATCATCCTTTAGCATGTCGACTGAGAGTAGCTCATTGTTGTTGGTTGAATGGAGTGCAACACTGAGCTGAAGAATCAATCCCATTCATTAGTCACTTCCTAAATATTAAATTCATCCAGGACACTGATGTCAGTGTTCCATGTGACGCAAGTAGTTTTATAAAAATGTATTTAGAATTGAATCATTATAATTTATTTATCATGCAGATTACCATATAATTGACATTTGTGTAATATACTTAAGTAGTCAAAAGGAAAGCTTTGCTTATTTCTAAATGTTATCAACTGTTTCAAACACGGCGACAAGCCAGACGAGGCAAAGCATCATGGGAGTAAAGAAAAATAATTGGTGATTACATTGTTAAACGTACATTAAAGTGAAACCTCCTCTAGTGATCACATCTGTCTGGGTCAATTTGATCACTAGAAAAGGATAATGATGATTGATTACTGAACTGAACCGTATAATTGACATTTATATATTTGTAACATGAATATAAAGTAAGTAAGCAACTTCGCTATTTACCGAATGTTACTTACCACGTGTTAGAGTGATGCAAAGTATCATGGGAGTTAAGTTTGTTTGTTTTTCATTAAAAATGACTAGTTTTTTTTTTTTACTAAATGAACCCTGTAAGCGGATGACTTGATCACTATAAGTAAAATATTTGAACAGCATTTAGGTGGGAAGAATTTTAACAACGGCCAAACTATGAGAATAGACCCCAAACTGTAATAAAGCAGGATTACTGTTTGAACCTGTTTGACCTGCTGAACACTTCAAACAGCGTCTGCTGCTCAAGTTTGTTTTCTGTATCACCGGGACGAGGTCAACGATCAAAAGAAATGCAAACAGCATTTTCCTCTTTTCCTCCTGGACCAAGTGGTAAATGGCAACAGCAGGAGGCCAAACAGAGAGGGGGGTCACACTGAGGACTAATGAGGTGGCTCGTTATATTATGCTGCCAAAGACAACAGGGAGGCTGATTTCAGGAGCAGGAGGCGTTCAGGTCACAGCGAACTCTTCTTCCTTCACAGCGCTTCAGTCAGGAGGAAACAAACTGATATGGGAGTGTTTTCAGGAAGGAGGCGTGGCCAGAGATAACATGGGAAGCCAAAACTGGAGTCAGAAACGTGTCAGCCACCTCAACAAGGAGTAGTGGAACACTTTCCTATAGTATTGTTGTGTTTACAATAAACATTGGAAATAGTATTTCAGCACATTCTCATTGTATTTCGTGCTTGTTAACATTTTCAAAATGAATCGGTCTGCCTTTTTCACCCAGACTTTTATTAATAACATTGGTATTTTTTTCCTACTAATTAATACAAAAAATTGTCCAATTAATGAATACATTTTACCTATTTATTCTTTCTATTTTTGTGTATATTCATTTATTTTCACATTAACCTGCATATTATGTGATGGTTCAGGCTTTTGTTTCTATATTCCTTTCTTTGTTATTTTATTGATTTAGTCATTGAATAATTTCAATATTATAATGGCAGGTTTAGTCCTCCATACACACTGGCTTTTCAAGCTCTGTCCGATTTAAGAATCAAATCTGAAAAACAGCCCGTATTGATTACTAATAATGTATTGGAGCTATATGGACTGAACAGAGTTACTTAATATGTTGCTAATGTAGTTTTAAAAGGTAAATATTTGTGATGCTTTTAAATTGGATTCAAATTTGAATTAATTGTTCTCTGTTAATGGAAGTTACGTGCATCATGGACCTGTTAAATCATTAGACTTAGACACAGACATGATTAAATTCTAGTCATTTGGCTCATCTACAAAGCGTCCAGCATCCCACACCAGCAGCTAGCCATCCCCGTGTGAGCACACACAAGCAAAGGAAGCGTTCTACAGCAGTCAGAGAGACGGGCTGCCAGGGTTCACCTCTCTGATTGGCTCAGAGTGAGGGGCGGAGCCTTGCAGGTCAGCAACGGGTAGCTTGGGTTCTGTCATTTTCTGCAGACTGTGACTTTGACTCGTCTGTTCAGAGTCACTGCTCTGCTCTGTTGTATCTGCTTCAGGGCTCTGCGGGGGTTTGGTGCTCTGCTGCTGGACTGTTTTACTGTCCAGACTCTGCTTCTGCTGGAGGGACAGCAGGTAGGCCTGCTCCTGCTGCAGCTGCATCTGGAGCTTCTGGGCTTGGCGCTGCTCCTCAAGCTCCCGCCATTTATACTCCTGAGTACAGGAAGGGATATGTTGGGCAAGTTGCACTGTTGTTTTTTATTATTATTTATTCCGTTCAGTTGTGGGATCCCCGAACATTCATACCTACTGCAAATCCACCTGATCTTCATGTGAGAAATAGCTATGAAAACATGTTCTTCTTTCTGCAAGGTTCAGCATTACAGCTCGTTTTCCAAACGTCTGATGTGGTCAACTGTAAGCCTCATCATGAGCTGCAGAGCCTGACTGCAGCTACGGGACTGTATGGAAATCATTAGGGAGGGAGGGTCGTGTGTGGTTTCTTTTTTGTGGGACATCTCAGATTTGTAATTTATTTCATCCTTGTGAATCTTTGCGATTTACTGTGAAAAAAGCTAGAACAGTTACATCAATAGAAGTGAAAACAGGCCTTTTTTGTACGGAAGACTATAAGTGCCAACGCGTGCCATAGGAGGAAACAAAACACTGAAAGTTCAACCTTAAGCTCGTCATTTGGGCATAAATCTCAATGGTCTTCTTTTCTTCATGCTTGGTCTAAGACTCAATGATCAAAATCATGAACACATCAGGGCCTTTTCTTCTCGTGGATCCAATATTTCAGCTTTGAGTTACAGTCGATGTGTTTTGTTTTTGATCGTTTCTTAGAAATGTTACATTATTTCTCTAGAGAGCCATTTCTCCACTCGCTCAAGTTAAAAAAGTCCCAACTACATATTAATAACCTGTTTTTTTATATAATGCATAAAGTTTGACCCCCTAAAACAAACGAAACAAACCGCAAGCTTGAGTCCAGAGAGTCCAACTGCACATCTGTTAAAGCCGTTAACTTAGGTTAAAGTCAAACCACTGAACCATTTAAAGAGTAATGATTTTTATGACTTTTGATTCTTGTGCTCTGCCAGAAGCCACATCTTAAATAGTAAGCGCTTGTTAAAGGAGATGTATGAGATCTTCTTGTTTTTTTCTTGTCTGGTCTAAATCAGCTTTAACGGTTTCCAAGTGTGAAAGCCAATCATGATGTAAAGGAAACTTGTTTTTGTCATGCTAAAGATGAAGCCCGGGATGAAGTGATGAGTGGAGCCTGGAAACGGGGATATGAGTGGTCATATCCTGTCATTATTTCAGTATCCTTTCGCCCCCCAGGGGAGCAGGATCCGTTAAAATGAAAAACATCAAATCATATAAACATCTGGGAGAACAACAGGGGAAACCCTCTCTTCCAGTTGGATGACTTGTTTCCTCGTGACAACATCGCCGTCAATAACGGTCCTGTTAAACATCCCGATCTCCCCTGAAATAACCCTGAGAATACTCTTTAAACCTCAACCGTTTACTGCTCTCCGCAGATCTACAAAAGTCATGAGTTAGTACCGTTCAGTTCACATTGGAAGGAAAAGTCAATCAGGAATAATAAGTACCTAGGTTTTGAATCTTAACGGTCAGGAAACTTTAAAAAAACAAACTCTTGGGTCACAGAAACTGATGGAAACAACATGAAGGAAATATTGAAGAATTAGAGAGCTGAGAGAGAAAGAAACAGAAGGAAGGAGAGGAGAATCTGGTGCAGTACTCAGAAAGAACCAAACTATGAAAGGGATGTAGACTCACCAGCAGCATGGCCTGTTCATGGAGCAGCTGCTGCTGCAGGATCTCCAGGTGCCTCTGCTCCTCCTCCAACTGACGGCGGATGTACTCCTGTCAATCAAACACAGTCACATTAGAGACCAGACCAGACTATGTGGAGAAACCAGAGACTGTCTGTGGTCCCCCAGAGGTCTAGATAGTAGCTCACATTAGTCCAGAGACCAGACCAGACTATGTGGAGAAACCAGAGACTGTCTGTGGTCCCCCAGAGGTCTAGATAGTAGCTCACATTAGTCCAGAGACCAGACCAGACTATGTGGAGAAACCAGAGACTGTCTGTGGTCCCCCAGAGGTCTAGATAGTAGCTCACATTAGTCCAGAGACCAGACCAGACTATGTGGAGAAACCAGAGACTGTCTGTGGTCCCCCAGAGGTCTAGATAGTAGCTCACATTAGTCCAGAGACCAGACCAGACCATGTGGAGAAACCAGAGACTGTCTGTGGTCCAAACAACAAGGTCTCTGCTGTATTTATGTCTAGATGACCTTATTTGGAGTGTTGATGGAGCAGCTACAATGTTAGCATAGCCTAGCACCCACCAACCAAACTCCATTCAGAAAACAAGCATTTTAAAAGTAGTTAGCTTGTCATCTTACAGACAGAATGAACAAAGCATGACTTTAGACTTTTTACTGATCACCATCATTATGAGTTATTTCAACATCCTTTTTATCTGGTTATTGATATAAATTCACAACTAAATAGTGTATTTTGGGTTCACCCAGCTGAAGTAAACCAGCCGACATGTCTTGCTAGATACAGTGAATATAGTTTGGTGAAATCCCCCCCCCCCCCCCCGTGTTTTTCTCTGCTCCTACCTGTTCTCGGTCGGCCCTCCTCTTCTCCTCCTCGACCCTCCGGCGCTCTTCCTCCTCTTTGCGGCGTCGCTCCATCTCCTCGACGCGTCTCTTCTCCTCTTGCTCACGTCGACGCTGCTCACGCTCCTGCTGCCTCCTCATCTCGCGCTCCCGCCGTTGTTGCTGAAATGTATCAAGGTTTTCTAGTTTGGAATTCGTTCTTTGGTCTTTTAATAACTGCTTACTGCATTTTATGCAATTCTACAGTTGTATTATATAGGATTTACATTTTTATTTTTTTATCATTTATAATGTTTATATTAGTTACAATTGTTTTCATTACAGTGGAAAGCGATTATAGTGATCACAGTTACAATAACTAAATGCGTATGAGGATCAACAACCAGAACCATTCCATTATAAATAAATCATTTGCATATAGTAATCAACTAGTCTGTTTACAGTGTTCATTTGGGGTATTTCCATAAATGAAAACATGCATAAAAATGTATATATTTTATTTTGATATTAGGCAATGATGACAGCTCATTACCATTACTAATACTGAATTTAGAAACATCACAAATTGTTTTAGGCTACAGCCATATTATAATCTTAACTACAGTAAGCAACATTGGAGAGGTTTAAGGTGGACCAGCACTATTCTCCTTTCAGTGACAAGCTGCCCCTCTGAGTCTCTGAGCTTTTTTTATCTTTAATATTTCTTTGAACTGTGTAACTGACAGCAGGTTAAACAGTTAATTATTAATATCTACTTCAAACTCTGCTGTTTGTATCAGGAAAACACAAGGTTGAATATCTTCAAAGTTATTGTTAGATCTCTAATGGTATTATTAAGTACTAGTATCAGTACTCGTTATTCGCAAGAACTGAAATGTAAGTACTTGTACTTGGTGCATCCCATATGTAGAGGCTTCAGATTCTGGTGCATACACTGCTTCTGTCATTTACCTTTCTGTTCCCACAACAATATACAGATTGGTGATTAATCCACAGCTACAGTAATTTATCTGATTCAAATTTGTAATTGTTATTTTTTTAATTGTCCTTTCTGATATTCTGACAAAGATGTCTTCTATCTGTGAGGCAATACAAATGTGTTTCTTGACTAAATGTAAGATAAAGTGATTTTCAGGATTATATCATGCATCTCATTCATTTTAGCCAGGATCATAGTGAAATACTCATCATTTAAACCCATTCTAAAGCCGTCCTTTAGCTTGGACTGCTTGATTTAGAACTGACTGAGTGAAAACGATGTGCCGTGACTTGTACGAGGTTTCCACCTCGGTAGGAACCAAACCTCAACGCTATGAAGTCATTTCTGAGGGTCGTGTGCTGCTCACCTCCTCCAGCCGCCTCCTCTGCTCCTTCTGCTGCTCAATGCGTTTCTGCCTCTCGGCCAGTAGTTGGCGCTTATACTCCTCCTGCTCACGGAGCTGCTGCTCCTGGAGGAGCTGCTGGCGGCGCAGCGCCTCCGAGCGCTCCTTGTTCTCCTGCTGCAGCCGGATGAAGTCGCGGCGCAAAGTGGACTCACCCGGCACGTTGACGATGGAGCTGCAGGGAGGAGGCGGTATCCCACATGTTAAAGTCACATTTATGTAAAGTTAGAAAATCACAAGAACATCAGGAAGCTGTTGTTGAGCTCCGTCTCCCAACACACACACACACACACTTTTTTCTGTTGCTATGACGATTACATGGCAGCGGTTTCCCTTTTGTACAGGGAGAAGTTATCATGCTTAGCTTGTTCACAGTGCAGCCTGACCACACAGATGTAGTGGTTTGCAGGCACGGAGAGAGAGAGAGAGAGAGAGAAGGAGAGAGAGAGAGAGAGAGAGAGAGAGAGAGAGAGAGAGAAGGAGAGAGAGAGAGAGAGAGAGAGAGAGAGAGAGAATGTGATAACATATTCTTACTAGGCCTGTCACGATAACCAGGAGTCACCAGCAGACAACACAGACAACAAGGTCGAGAGAGACAAGGGTGAAGCTCCTCAGCGAGAAGTTTTATATATATTAAAAAAAGGCGTTTAGTTGCTATTGTTTTCTAACAAATGCAACATACCAGGTCATCCAGGTTGAGTGGTTCACCGTTGCCATGACTACGGTTGCCATGGTTACGGTCGCCATGGTTACGGTTGCCACGGTAACCATTGCCATGGTTGCCGTTGCCATGGTTCTGTATTAGTTGCTATTGCTTTCGAACAAATGCAACCATTCAGGTTGAGTGGTTCACCGCGGTCATTCTGTTTGAAACCGGAGTGTTTCCACACGCCAGCTGTAGCGTTTGGCTTTGAAACCAGTTCCATCTTTTTAAAACTCCAAATCTCAACTAGCGTGTTTGCTACTAGCAGGGCTCCGATGCTACACGCTACACCAGGGGTCCGTCTCCCCACACAGAGACTGTGTGCTGACAGGTAACTGACACAACACGTGACGAGGGCTAGAGGGTGATGCACCGGAGTGAAAACTCTCTGGTGGTGAGACGCAAGGAAAAATGTAAATTATCGCGGCTGGCAAAGTTACCGAGCTCATTAAAAGTTATCATGCGATTAACTGATTTATTGCTTATCGCGACAGTCCTAATTCTTACCTCGGTTCTCCTTCTTGCTCAGATGCCTCTTCCTCCTCTTCTTCACTGCCGCTGTATTCATACTCCGTCTCATCTGACGACAGCAAGAAAAGAGAATAAGAACAGCTGTTAAGTAACAATCTTTAAACTCGTGACTCTGAACCAAAACCTGCCGGCAGGTTTGAAAAGAAAAGGCAAATATTATAACATTTATCATAACCAGTATTGGTTAAAACAGAAATTAATGTCAGACTTTCAAATTTCCAACTCTGTATGACAAACACTTCCATCGGGAAAATTACTAAATCTATATATCGTATGTTTGATTTAAAAACTTGTCAAAAATAAACCATTTGCAGTAACCAGATTCTGTTAAAGATCCTCAAATGAACTGTGGACTTGCATGGACTCATGGGGACTCACCCTTCTCGCCCCTCTTCTTCTTGGTGCGGTCGATGTGGTCTTTGAGCTGGATGCGGACCTGCCTCTCGTTGGGCTGGTCCCGGATGAAGGGGTGTTTGAGCAGCTGCTCGGTGGGCGGACGCTGAGTGTAGTTCTTCACCAGGCAGCCCTCGATGAAGCTGAAGAACTTCTTCGACCTGTTGGGTGAAAGTCAGACGTGACGCCTCTGGGACAGACTTCAGACCGAGAGGATTCGGGTTGAGAACTAAAGCTCACCATTTTTTGGACTTGAGTCGAGGAGGAGGGTTTCTGGGGATGAGGAAGAGGGCTCTCATTGGATGCATGTCACATAGAGCTGGACACAAGAGACGGGAGAGAAAACATACATGTCATCATGTATGCTAATATAGAGTCAGTCAGTAGTGAGCATGCTTTCAGTGTTAGAAATGTAATGTCCTGTCAGATTAACAACACTCATGTGAAATATTAAACATCCCTCTTTTACTAATAAATCTATCATCTTTAGTCCTGTTTGCAGCAGTAACAAAAAACTATAAAACAATAAAACATTATTTATTTAAAAAAATGGTCTATGTTACTATTTCAATGATTTTATAATATGAAATATATTATTTCTTTATTTTTTTTAATTTCAATGATAAGATATCTAAAGCTAATAGTGAATGTGATGTGTACTCACGGGGAGCTCCCTCAGCCATCTCTATGGCCGTGATGCCACAGGACCACAGGTCACTCTGAAGGACACAACACACAAAGAAGTTCCTCTCAGTTGCTCTCTTCCATTTCTGAGCAGCTTTGGAAGAATCACATCTAACATTTGGTCAGCTGGTTGAACACACAGCCACTCCTATGGCGTCTGGGTATCTCATGATTTGAATTTGAATAAGCTTTAATGTCCCTCAAGGGGCAATTCAGTGCACAACAGTGGCCAGCACAACAAACACACCAGACAAACACACAAAGCAATAGTAAATAAATAGAAGTACATCATAAAAATAAAACACATGATGGATTCTGGATTCAGAACGTGAGGCTACCAAAGCCCTAATAAAGGTGGTGTGGCAAATTAAGCGTGCAAAAGATGAATCAGTTATTTTAGATTCGATTTTAAAATCTACATCAACTAATTCCAGTAATTTTAAGGAAAAGGGAGACATTTACTCACTAAATAAGACCTTTTTACTGAAGAGATTTCAGTATTTCTCAATGAGTTCAAAACTTACAAGTTCAAGTTTCTCAACAACTCAACAAACAAACAAAACTATTTTGTGTGATTCTTTTGATAAAGCTTGAAACATTTTTTCAGTAGATAATTCTTTTCATCTTTAATAACAAATGTTTGAAAGTTGTCAATCAATTAAGAATCTTAGATGATAAGAATCTTAATTCACACAAGAATTAATGTTTCCGCTCCCCTAATGTAATAAATTATAATAAAAAACCTTAACTATGTGTCTGTAGTTAATGTGTTATTTGGCTGCACTGACCATTTCATTGTGTACAGATAAGTAGAGGCTTCAGATATTCACAGAGTTACAACATTGTAACCCTGAAAGGTCAGAAACACAGTTAACACATCAAACCTGTCTGGGTGGACCCGGATGAACCGGTTCAAACTAGTGCTTTGAATTTCATTTCATTTCGTTTACAGATTTGTCACTTTCCCTTTTAGAAATGCATATATTGTATAGCAGCAGATGCAGCTCCTCACCCTGTAGTCGTAGGTAGCATCTGGGTTTTCATCACAAGCGATGACCTCTGGAGCCATCCAATAGGGCGTCCCGATGAAGGTGTTCCTTCGACCCACCGTCCGGTCCAACTGAGCGCTCACACCAAAGTCCACTGGGAAATTAAAAAGGTCACATAAATGATTATTGGTTCAAACAACTTACCGCTCATTAACAGCCTTGTTAATATAAAACGCTGAGAACCAAAGAGTGAATTATAAATGTCCATCAGCCCCTGAGCTTCTTCAGTCCGCTCTGTACGGAGACTAAACATGTCATTAAAAAGAAATAGATAGAAATAAGTGAGAATGACAGAAAAAATACATGAATATGCTCAGAAATAGAAATAAAATAACATAATGAAATGTAATGTAAAAAAGAATAAATTGGGGAAAAAAGGTTCATTTTAACCTGCACATGTATTTGATGACTACAGTGTTATTGTGGCCACAGTGGAGACATGTGGTTTATTCTGTGTCACAGGACAGCAATAATCAAGGTCCCAAATCGGATTACATATAGTTATCTAATCATAGATTGTAGAGAAATAAAAAGAGACTGAGGAGAGTCAAATTCCAAAAACAACAATAATAAAAAGGCCTGTAAATAACATAACATTGCAACTGGACAAAGATTAAGTCTTGTTTGATTGGCACCAATGTTTCTATACTTCACGTTCAAGTATTTTTGCATCACAATTTCTTTCAGGACTTTCTCAAAGTATAGAACAAGAACTTGATATTAGCATTAAGTGGAGGCGAACAAGTCTTTTCCACAGTGATGATGGAAGCTAATGAGCAAGGCATTTCACTTCTTCCTCAACTCTGCTGAGAGCTGCACATGCTCAGTACCGATCAGGAAGCCGTTAGCAGAGACCTTAGCTGCTAGGAAAATATTTTACACTTGAAATTTGTCAAATGAAATAACATTCCATGACGTTTATTCTCTGCATGAATTTGCTGATGAAGAGTTAAACGTGAGGTTTCGATTTCACATCGATACACATTTAGTAGAATACAGCTGTTGAAATAAATACATTTGTCAATAATGAGCATTTGCAACATGATGATGAAAAGATAGCTGACGAGGATTCCCATGACTGGATGACATGCAACATGACAGCGTGGTAATGAAGAGGCTGTAGTCGGCAGCACGGTGCTGACTCAGCCTTCCAGACTCGGCCCGGGCTGCGCTCCAGCTCTACGCACTCTTTCAACCTGACAAACTCCACACGTACCCAGCTTGACTTCAGCGTTCTCAGTCAGCAGTACGTTCTGTCCCTTGATGTCACGGTGGATGACGTGATGAGCATGCAGGTGAGCCAATCCCTGCAGAGACACAAGAACAACAACGACTTCCATGAGGAACATGGAAGCAACCGCAGCGACGCTGTGCTGTCTGCCGGTCACTGGGGATGAGGAGGTCTCCTCTACTGTGGACCTGACTCACCCTGAGGATCTCCCTGGAGATGTAGGCGATCCAGTCCTCCTTCAGTGTGTTGCCTTTGGTGTTTTTGACCAGGTCTGTGATGGAACCGGCTCCACAGAACTCCATCACCAGCTGGAGGAGAGAGCGGAGACACTGAGAAGACTGGACATCCATCATCACTCTGAGAGTTAGAGCTTAGATCAGGACCAAACTATCAGTTCTGTCTGAGCCTGGACCGACCCATTACCTGGAACTATGAGCCCGAGCCTGATTTTAACACGACAATGTTTTAATATTTGGGCCGTTATAACTGAGGTTTCAACACACACACACACACACACACACACACACACACACACACACACACACACACACACACACACACACACACACACACACACACACACACACACACACACACACACACACACACACACACACACACACACACACACACACACACACACACACACACACACACACACACACACGCCGGTGTGCTGCATGCGACACGTTGCTGCTCGGGAGGAGAAAGGAAACTCCACTGAGAGTTCAGAACATCTGCTGACGGAGCGACAAGCAGCCCTTTAGCATCAATAAAACACGACGCTGTCATTGTGAGTGCAGCTACAGTCTCCTGCTTTGATCTGGACTGAAACATAGAAAGATCTGGTGAATAGGCTGATGGGAAATGTGATATTATAAATATGAATTATATTTATTAATAATTATTCATATTAATAATACATTAACATAAATGGAAATTAGCTTCAACAAAAACATTGATATAGGAATGCAGGATGCAAATTAAATAACGTAGCTAGCTAGAGTATTCATACATTGTGATATATATATACGTACACACAAATAGCTTTAATTAATGTATCTTTGGTCTACAATGTTTCTGCCCGAGCCATTGTTATGATATATATTAATATATAAGATAAAAAGAAGCTGGTGCCAACAAGAAACATTTGGTGCTTTGCCTGATAAATAACTCAATCATTTATAAAAAAAATGGCACAAAGCCTGTGGTGCATCGTGTCTTACATGTCGACACGAGGGTGCATGTTTATTCTAGCAGACAGTCTAATGATGTAGAACAGGAGAAGATGACACAACACATCCCGTCTGAAGACACAGGGAAGCTTGAGGAGGCAGGATCCTCCAGTCCTGGTGCTGTGATCTGATCTCCTCTGCAGGTCAGGACGGCAGGTAATCCTGCCAGCAGCTGGGAATCTCTCCTGCTGTGTGTTTGCCTTCCTCTCCCCTCTTTCATCAACTCTCTGCTTTGTGTGTTTCAATCGTCTTGTTTAGCTTTGACTTGTTGTGTTTGAGGACCAAATGCTTATGTTATATTATATTATACTATTAAATCCCCAGGTTAATATGTTTCACATTCAGGACAAAACTTTAAAAACAGATGTATTATTACGTTTTTCTCAGATCTCTTGACTTTTACACCATATTTATTGTTGCACCAAGATTAATTGATTGTACGTGCACACCTACTTGGCAATACAACAGTTTGTGTTTTTCCTGTTTGCATGTATAATGTGTGCAGGCATGTGAACTCTGCTTACGGACCCAATGAACCAGACCAAACCCTTATCTGGACTTGTTGAGTGCTGGTCTGTAAAGTCTCTTGAGCCTGCAGTCACTGCTGTCAGAGAAGAATGACTTGCTAAAAATAACACAGTAGGATTTGGCTGATACAGCGGAATTCATTCCTTCCTCATTCCATCCCAGGTTTCAGGAACACAATAAAACTCATTATTGAAGTTACTTCTCCATTAAAAACCCTGGTTAAATCCACTTCAAGCAAGAACTAGAAGAAAGAGGTTTAGTCCAGAAGCTGTCCAGTTTTAAAAAAATGTTCCTGCTTTAATGTTAAAGCAATCTAATTTCTTTCCACTTCGCCGTTTGCCCAGATATAATTTCAGCTTGGTTTGTTTGTTCGTCAGCAGAAATACAGAAAATGGACTGGCCTGATTGGTGGTGGAGTGCAGCATGGGACACGGAAGAAACCATTATTATATTTTGTGGCTTTCTATAGTCATTTTGGATTCAAAATGTTTTTCTTCTAGTTTCACTTTTTTTTCGTTGCTTGTGAATTTTAGTTTCATTGAGCTCTGAAATGTAGTTGAAAAATGGCCCTGCTTGGTGCGAACACACCGTCACACTTCACCATCACTATTCATGGAGGAAATAAAACTCACCCAGAGCTGATCGTCGTGGCCCGGGGGACTTTTCTTGATGAAGGCTCCATAGTAGGTGGCTATGTTTCTGTGGTGGGAGTATTTCTTCAGCATGTTGATTTCCAGCTTAATTTCCTCCTCTTCATCCTAGACGACACAGAGAGAGAGTTAATACCTTCTGGTTACCTGTGAGATGACGAGGAAGCTATTCATTTAGAACAAACAATATATATACTTGTGGTGAGGTTGTTTAAACTGGAGACGCAGAGGAAGGAAGGATGTAAAATCAACACTAAGACACTCTGACGGTAAACAACAGTTACTGTTGAGGACAAAAGGAGGATGACTGGTTGGTACATATAGTCCACAAGCTGAACCAATCAACCAGATTGTTAGAAGGAAGTGGGCCACTTTAAAAGGAACCGGGCCATTATTGAGAGTGACACCTTGTTGAGCAAATCCCTGAGCGGTTCTTGTAGACCCAGGCTCTTTGGTCTGCAGGTGAAAAGAGGTTTTCTGTCCTAGTTTCCATTCCCACGTTGGACAAACCAGAAACATGCTCCAGCTCCAGCTCCATGGAGCTTGCAATGTGCTCCATCCTGTTATAATTTGCTTTTAAGTGCTTGTAAAAATGTAAGCATTCATTTTAAATTGCCTCATAAATAACACTGCAGCATACCAAAAATAAATACACACAGCCCAGCAAAACATTTAATTATCTCATCTGTATCCAGCAAAGCTTTAAAGCCTTAAACACACGCATGAATATTCCGACTAATGTCTCCTCCAGAGTCAATTACATTTTCTTTTACTGCCGATAGATATCATCGACCGTTTGAAAGAACTTCATAAACACACACACACACACACACACACACACACACACACACACACTGCAGTTTGAATGTCTGGAAAATGATTGGCTGTTTAAAGTATCTCCCTTCAAACTGACTTCCTCCCTGTATTTACAAGGCAACCAGGTTCTATAAGCCTCTGAGGTTATTGAGCCGTTGAGGACCAGATCAGATCCTGCTAATTCAATCAAGTACCACTCTTAAATCAATGACAGTAAACAGTGTAATAATAACACCAAACATCTTTGACGTCCAACGTCTCAAATGTGAGGATTTTCATTCTTTATGCACTTGTAATTAGTATCCATGGATTATGAGTCAAACTAAAACAATTCTATGTGTACAGGAAGTGAGCTGAGTCACCGTGACATCACACATTGGTTTGTGGGACGGCTTGAGTTTGGCATTTTAACCATCGCCAACTTGATTGTTGGTCATCTTTATCTTGGTTTTTAGCTAGCTCCATCTTGGGTTTTTGCCACCGCCATCTTGGTTTTTGGCCAACGCCATATGTTTGTTTTGTGTAAACGAGAGGGTGGAGCTAAACAACTGACCGAATGCTATTTGGTGACAAAAATTTTTACAATCAACTTTGATGAAGTGAAAACAAACTATGAAAGAGTTAAAGTTGTAAGAAAAACATGGACAACATTCAGACCAAATGTCGTCGTGGTAGTGACCTGTCAATCACAAGGTAGCCCCGCCCTAAATCATCCCCTGCTTTCTGGTCTGTTTGACTTAATGGACCATCATTGACTAAATAAACATCATGCTGGATTGAAGAAGACTTGAAACTAGAGATTGAGGGCCCTAGTTTCGTAGACTAGGCGTAGTCAGCGCGCAGCGCACCTGCGCCACGCCGACGGGGTGTGTCCGCCTGGACTTTGCAAGTTTCGTGCACCGCGCAGGCTCGCGCAGGCACACCTCCCGTCTCGCCCACCCGCGCAAGTGGGAAAGAGGGAGGAGAAGAAGACGTGAGTGGGAGACGAGGAGGACACGAGGCGTGGACTGGGATTACGGTACATGACGGTATACCGGTACTAATTTGGTACCGGGGTACTGAGGCATTTAAAACGGTACTATATTGCATTTGGACGGGACCGGTACTTGCAGTGCCGCCGGTAGCGCCCGCAACAGCGCGGCGAACTCGCCACGTGATGTCACCGCGTTGTAACTACAGCTGAGAGGACGAGGAGCGAGCCGCAGCTTGGGGAGATAAAAAGAAAAAGCAAGCAAGCCGGAGGAAACGGCTAGCAAGTTAGCGAGCAGCGTGGACTGGAGCAACAAACGGAGCAGGAGGAAAGCTTGGAGAGAGAGACGTTGGAGAGGGAGGGAGGGGGAGAGAGAGAGAGAGAGAGAGAGAGAGAGAGAGAGAGAGAGAGAGAGAGAGAGAGAGAGAGAGAGAGAGAGAGAGGGGGGGGGGGGGGGGGGAGCACGGAGAGGAGAATGGCTGCTACAACCGTCACCACGCCACAACTTGCGGACAAACCAGCGCAGCGAAGTGCGATATGGCCGTACTTTAGCTTAAAACAAATGCGCAAGGCGAACAGTTAACGCCGATGCACCACTGTGTAAACGATGTTTAAAACATGCATGGCTAACGGCGGAAACACCTCCGACTTATCCAAACACTTAAAGGCAGGAACACACCGGCCCAACCGTTGGACGTCTGAAGCGTTTGGAGAGGCTCGGACGAGGTCGGGAACACATATGTTTGGTGTGTACAGCTGCGTCGGAAGCTTTCGGAGCCGCGCGGACGTTGTCTGATCAGACTGAGCATCAGTGTTGCCAGGTGAGAAATGTAGGATTATCGTACCAGAGACATAAAATTATCGTATTTTGAGGGAAATTATCGTACACCCGTCATAACCAAAATAACAAGTCTATTGATACGCTGTAGTCACTCTAGTGTTGAATAGCGTCTAACATGTTCACTCATTTTCAGTGCTTCTTCTTCCAGACTGGCTCTGCTTCTTCTTAATTTTTTTATTTTTTTTCTTTCTCACTCATGGGGCGGGCGCAGCGGACTATTCAGCCAATCATAGCCGTTGTTCTGAGGCAAACGCATACACGTCACTCGTAGCTCACATTTAGAAAAGCACGATTGGCTGGAATTTCCAGCCAATCGTGAAACAGATGCCTTCAGATTCACAAAAAAACTCCGACAGACAGTTGCGACAGGCTGATTACAACCACACATTCACGGAATGGTGAAATTATCGTATTTCTGGTCTTTTTTGGGATTATTGATCGTACATCGTACAGAGGGCAAAATTATCGTACAAATACGATAATTATCGTACACCTGGCAACACTGCTGAGCATGGGAAGTCTGAGGAGGTGGGCTGTTGGACGTCTGAGCCATTGGATACTCTGATTGGCGGTGTGCTAGCGAATCAGAGTATCCAATGGCGGTGTGTGGGCGGGGCGGAAATGACGATCCACGACTTCACGACGTATTCGTAAAAGAGAGCACACAACGCGAGTGTCACCCTAGCCAGAGTCATCTTTCCAGAAATGCCAAGTATTTAGTCCACAAAGGTCTTCTCGAGTCGAACGAATACTGAACCAAGACTGTGTGTGCATTGTTTTTATCTGCACTCCGTTCCGTCATTTCCTGTTTTCCTGTTTTGGAGTACTGGCACGAGACTAGCGCCACCCGCTGTTAAGGAGCCTTATTGCATCTCGCGCAAGCGCAGAACGTGCACGCTGCTGTGGTGTCGGAAGCACGTCGAAGCGGTGTGTACAACGCAACTTTTCTGCCGAACGGGTCAGACAAGAGGCAACAGAGTGGGCGGAGAGTGGTCCGATAAGGCAGTTGGACGTCTGGGCGGTGTGTGGGGG